>NC_137826.1:54609592-54701433 GCF_963921795.1 Nannobrachium achirus
ACATAGTAGCCTACACTTACCAGTGGCAATATGAGTGTGTGGCAACACGCTGCACAATGCAGTGTGCAATTATTTTATGTTGTGTGAATCTTTGATTTAAGAGCACCCTGGTATCACAGAGTGAATGCATTTACAAAACTGCGATGTTTCGACATCCCGTTAGTGTTAGGTTTAGGCATAGTAGCATTCACCAGGTTAACCTTGACCAGGGTTGGACGAATGTGACGTCAAACTATCGAAAATCTTAATAACGCTACGCTTCCGCCCTTTTCCATATTCGTCTTTTGAAACGCATCCAAATGAACATTTATGCCATGTATATCTATAGACACATGTCACATCACATACTGTGACAGTAGTAAAGAAAAAATATGCTAGTAAATAAATAACTAAGTAAGACCCTGTATTGTTAGTTATTAAAGGAGGAGTTCACCACCAAAATGACTTTCTCTATTGAATACTCACGCCATTGAGACTTGAGTTCAATAATATATTTTTAGGTTTTTGACTTATTCCTAAGACAATAATTTGATTACAATAGATTTGCCACCATTGATTCCATATGGGGACCCAAATGCATTTGGGTCTCCATCCGGGATGATTGAGGGTAAATTCACTATAATCATTGTTTTTGTCTTAGGAATGCAACAGATACAAAACAATATTATTGAACTTAAAGCTATACTGTGTAAGTTGCTCAACTAGTGGTCAGTAGCGGTATAGCAAACCGCGGTCGCGTCTGTTTTTTCGGCAGTTTTTCGCCGCGGACCGGGCCTTCAGACCACCGCGTCCGCCTCGCCTCGCCGAGACCCATCCATAGATGTCTTTCGTGTCCCTCTACGTGCAGCGGTTGGGGACTTACATGCTAAACTCCTAGACCAGTGTAAACACTGCAGTGTACTTCCTGAAGAGCTCGGCAGTGTATGATCTGGGCTGTGATTGGCCGGTAGGGAGACACGTGTACAGAATGATGCATATGACCGGGAAAAACAGCCCCGGAATAGCCTACATATAAAGAAAAGGCTTTGGGAGCTGAAATTAACAGAGTGGGTGTTCTAAAACTTTAGCGATTTAATAATTAGGACAATTTTAAGATGTATTTTATTAAAAAAGTTACATAGTATAGCTTTAAGTCTCCATGGTGTGAGTAATCAATAGAGAAAGTCATTTTGGGGGTGAACTACTCCTTTGTGTGTGTGTGTGTGTGTGTGTGTGTGTGTGTGTGTGTGTGTGTGTGTGTGTGTGTGTGTGTGTGTGTGTGTGTGTGTGTGTGTGTGTGTGTGTGTGTGTGCATACTCCAATAGAGCCTGTGTTCATTCAAATGGAACTAAATGGACCAGTATAGGTCCATTTAGTTCCATTTGTACATAACTCTTTAAGATCTTCATAACTCAACCTGCTGTTGGTTCTAGTTGGAGAAGTGATCCTGGAGAGTCCTACGCTTCCTGTGTTAGAGGGAAGTGATGTCACCCTCCGCTGCCTGTCCATGAACTGGACAACCCGTAAACCATCCTCTGGCCTCCCAGCTGATTTCTATAAAGACGGCTCCCTCATCAGGACCGAGTCTACAGGACAGATGACCATCCACAGTGTTTACAAGTCTGATGAAGGATTCTACACGTGTAACATCTCTGGCCTTGGACAGTCTCATGAGAACTGGATGGATGTGATTGGTGAGACAGGTATGCAATAATACTGAATGAATAGACAAGACCCCTAAAGGCAGTATTGCTCTGCTACAGCCCCACGTACATAGTCTGTACTGACAGCATGTATTTATTATTTATTTAGTGATTTCATTATGCATTGTTTTTCTTGGCATGAAGAGATGCATGTATTGAGGATTTAATTTGCGTAAAAACTAAATTTGTGAAGCCTATACCGGCTTCAGCAACAGAACGATTCGTCCACTGCTCCACTTGGACACAAAGCCACGGGTTTCTGTGGTCGGCAGGACTTCATCTCTCGTAGCTTTACTTGTTTGTAAAGGAAAGTATACATGTTAAGCAGTAAACATTCCATATAGTTGATCAGTCTTTAGTCGTTTTACACCTTCAACTGCTGATATTTAAATCTGCATCTTCCTCCATGCAATCTTTCTGAATTGTCAAGTGATGTGTCAACTATTCCCCTCACACCACCTATACCTTGAAAGCTGACCACGCCTAAAGAGAGGTGTTGTTTTATATCCTGAGATATCATTTGAAAAAGGAAAATGGGGCTGTCATGCTCCTTTAAGTTATTGTTAGTTATTGTTTGTGCCTTTATTGATAGTTACAAAGAGTCAGAGATCAGAAACAGGGAGAGAGAGAGAGAGAGCGAGAGAGAGAGAGAGAGAGAGAGAGAGAGCGAGATGGGGAATGATATGCAGCAAAGATCTGCCCAGACCTGGAATCAACCTGTGACTCGCTGTTGGGCAATAGAGCCTGCATGGAATGTACTTTAACCATTCTGCATGTCTGGTTGACTCACTCCCACTAGTGGTGGCTAAATACAGTATAAGCCCAATCTGATGTGTTTTTGTCCTTCTGCCCAACTCTTCAAGATGTAAATCTTGTACATCTGTAAATACCAGTGAAGACTGAATTTAAATATTTGACATGTCAAAGAGATTCACTCTTAAATGTCTCATTCAGTTCTAGAACCAGACTCTGTCTCCCTGCCTCCATATTTCTACCCTCTGCTGGGTGCTGGAGTCTCCACCTTTCTGCTGATCCTGGGTCTGTGTATCTGGAAGATATGCAGAGGTAAGTCAATGATGCACACGCACACGCACACAAGATCTGTAGGAGTAGTATTCCTGACTAGCACCAGTAGTTTTCGGGGCTAGCAAAATCGGGAGAGAGACGGTCAGACGGAGAAAAAACGGCACTTCTCTCTCTCTCTCTGTTTCTCAATGTCTCTCTCTCTCTCTCTCACCCTCATCACTCTCTCTCCCATGCACGCTTGGTTGCACAAAAACACAAGGGTTAAGCTACACTGTTTCCAGTTAATAATAACCTGCGTGAAATAAGCTGCATTGGGAAGTGAGCGGGAGACACTTTATTGTGAAAGTAAGACAGGAAACGATAGTTGTTGCTGGGTTGGCCCTAGTTGTCGGTTTGTTATGTTAAGCTGCATTGGTTTGGAATAGCCTACTAGCGCGCAGTTTAAGTTATACATGATAAATGGACAGCCAAAACAATTTGTATTATCAGAACAGTTTAGCCTACACATTAATTTGCGAACGGGGGCGCTGGGGGGAGAGAGAAGACAGTCTGCAGTCCATTTCAGCGTCATCTTGCAATGCGCACTGACTGGTCCATGGGAAGTATGAAAATAGCCGATCTACATGCTCACAACGCCTCGAAGGCACGCAGGAGGACAACTTACAACCCATATAAAAGAAACATTATACACTCAATTGAAGTTCTTTATGAGGAGATGTTATGGAAACTGTACAAGATCACCACCAAAGCCTTTACAACTTTCCCAAAGTTGCATATAAGAGAGAGGGGCTTTTCATCAATCTTTTTCCAAAAACTGGGACAAATGGAATATGGATAAACAGGATAAAATATGCTGCTCTGCTGTTGATTGTTGTCAACTGGTTTTGGAATCTAATTCTTCTGGATGGTGACTGGTGAGTAGACTACACTTGACTGCTGCTGCAGCTTGCCTATGCCGAACTCTTTTCTTGATGTCAAAAGTTGTCCGCTGAGACAAATGTTAATTAAATCGAAAATAGCAGATCTAGAAGTTCACAACGCAGCGCGAAGCGACTCGTTGTGAGCTTGTAGATTGGCTATTTTCACTTCTACTTGTTTGGGTTTAGTTTCTCTTGGTTCACGGGCTAAAACGTTTGGGAAGCTATACCATCATGCTTGCTGTAGTAGAAGCCCACCCCCGTGTTCTACTTGCCAGTACTAGCAGGAATTGCCCCGGCCGGCCTCCGACGAGAGGCTGCTACCCTCGCCCTAGCAAGGAAAGCCAAGAAACACCACTGGCATATCCTGCACAATACCACCACAACAGCACTGCCTCCAAATAGACTCAAGTCCCGCCAGCCGTACAGCAAGGCGGCTCAAGATCTGCTCGGGTCCACCCCTGAGGACCAGTCTACAGAGGCATGGTTGGCGGCAGCCTGGAAGCGGGAGTGGGAGTCGGCTGGGCCAACACGCATCCATGGCTACATCCAGGACCCAGGAGGAGGTATCAGAGGAGAAGAACTGCCACGCCGGCAATGGAGTCTGTTGAACCGCCTGAGAACTGGTGTCGGACGCTATAAAGCATCCATGCGGAAGTGGGGCCTGGCGGACGGAGCAGCGTGTGAGTGTGGGGAGCCGGAGCAGACCGCTGACCACATAATCACCACCTGTCCCCTGTATAAACCACCATCAGAGGCCGGCCTTTTCGATGTGGGACCTGAGACGAGGGCGTGGCTGAACACTACGGATCTGGACATCTGATGATGACACACGAAAGAAGAAGAAGAAGCTGTAGTAGACAGAGTGGTGTAAAATTAAGTAGATTAACTGAAAAGCTTTTGGAACTGAATGATTATATGACACTGGTGTTGTCTGTCTGTTGGAGTGTTGGTACCAATAATTATCTACTATAGACTATCTTGCTGGCTGGTGCATGTGGAGAGGCAAAAAAGCTCCCTGTAGCACCCCCTACTGCTCAGGGCTAGAACCGCGCCTGAGTAGTAGTAGACTAGCAGTGTGCTGTACAATTTTGAACCCAACACTAGTTTTTCTGACCTCATTCCCCAAAGTGGACACTATACCACATGTGAACCTATACCTAAGAACTATCTATAAAAAACATAATCAAAATGGTGACACATTCTTTCATAATTATTACGGTTGACCTTTTTATTTAATGTTTTTTCCCCCCACTGCTATACAACCCATTCAATACAGTCAAATTATACTTGACATTGTCATTGGACATCCATTCTCTCCACCCTGCCTGTGTGTCTGTCCCACTACACACTCACCTCACACCTCACAACTCTTGCACAATCACGATTGACAACTGCAAGTTGCACATTTTTTGTAATATAAAAATGCAGTGGAACCCTCAGAATTTACAGTTCACGTTTGTCAGTATTGTGTTCACAATTTGGATTGACAGCATGTGTTCTCTGTGCCTCTTCAGTTGTGTGAAGGGAAGTTAGCTCACTCCAATATATCCGCCCATGATTGCTTCATCTTTAGGACAAACACAATGCGTATTATACATATTTTGCATGCGATGCTTTACGTGAACAACGTTGTGTAAATGTACACTGAATGTTAAGTGTGTGTATAGTACATAGCCAATTGAGGATACATCTGTTTTGCATCTGCTATTGCATCTTACAACTGTTTAGTGTTTTGCATTCAGTACAAACACAGTGAGAAGTGAATAGTTATAGTGGGGTTTTGAGACACTGTTAAGAGAATGAGAAAGGACTACTCCCAGTAGGCCAAGGAAGATCTGCTACCTCAAATGTTTCACATCGATATAACAAAGGGGGGGTCGGGGGATGCATTCAAGCAAATGAGAAGAACTCTGGTGAAACATTATGGCACATCTACAATTGTACATAAACATACTCAGTACAGTAATTTAAAGATTGTATTTTTTATTTACAGATCCATGTTGTGTCCGGTAAGTACAGTATTTATTTACTCATCAACATGACAGCAGTACATTCCATAGTATTCTCATTCATTCATTAATTCATCAAATCATTCATTCATTCATTACAGACCAGTTCAGTCTCAGGGAACCAATCAGGGCATTGCTTTAGGCCAGATGACCAATCAAAGTGGGACTCCTGATGATCTGTACTGCCCACTGCAGCACGGTCAGTCTTTCAACATTAGGCAGGGTGCATGGAGAGGACATTCTAACTTTTATAACTTCAAATTAACAATAAATATTGATTCATTAGACAATGGATATTCTTTTTGGAAGCATATTAAAGTCTGGCAGACACATTATGAGTTTGTTTTCCCTAATAAGCACTAAGCAGACTTATTAGCAAAATCGACCTGTTTGAATTAACAAAATAATCACAGCATTAATGGTTATTTCTTTCCCTGTAGGCGACGCGAATGTCTATGGCGTAATCCAGCATTCTGATGATGACTATGAAAATGGTACAGTATATGCTTTTATTGTGGAAAAGCAGACTGTCTGTCACACGTCACACTTTTGCCCTACTCATATCTCCGCCACCGTTGCCCCTATCCATGCCAAACTTTGCACACACACTCCTTGGCTGCCAAACCACCTCCAGTCCTCCACCCTCCATCGTTGCTGAAAATAGCCGATCTACAAGCTCACAACGCCTCGCAGCGGGATGTGTTGTGAGCTTGACTTGTAGATCTGCTATTTTTTGGGATAAAGTTCTCCTCGGAATTGGGATGATAGGGTTCAAGAGATTTGGCGTCCCCCCTGTAGTAACTCTGAGGACCCCCTAAGGGTCCCGGACCCCCTGTAGAAGACATTAAGTATATAACGATCCAGTCATGTTCTCCTTCTGACCTGGACTAGCCTAACTTGAATCAAAATGAGAATTCTAACTTTATACCCGAACTTAAGTGCACAAGTCTAGGTTTGTTTTTCCTACTGACTGGCAGAGGAATTAACAATCAAAACTATGTTCAAAATACACTAACCAATTTGTCCAATTTATTGTGTTCACCTTTAGGCAACCCAGCCGCACCTGGATTGGATGGAGCAGATGAAGACTATGAAAATTAGTCAGTATACTGTTTAAATGTTCTTATGTTGTTCAGAGTTAAGCTGGTTGCACACTGCTGCGTTTTTCGGGCCGAATATCAGAGTGAATTTTTCATTTGGCACCCAAATGAAAAATCAACCTCACGTTATGTCAGTCACGTTTGCACACTGCCGCCCGTTTCGCGCACCACTCGGTCCCTTGCTCTCTCTCTCTCTCTCCTTGCCCAGAAAAACGCATTTCGCAACGAAAACGCAGCAGTGTGCAAAGACCTTAAGTCATGTTTTGAGGTCAAGTGGTTGTTCAGTAAATGTCCAATAAGCATAGATATCTATATCTGGTTTATTAAAAGGATTCCTGGTTAATAAGCCTCATGTGCATTAATACATTATAATTGTCCTCTATAACTAAAATGTAAAATTAAAAACACCTTAAAAATTATTTTAGAAATAGTTAATCTTTCACTCAATAGGGAAAACTGCCGTCGCAAGTTGATGATGTCATTTGCCCATGTGTGGTCAAGCCCTATGGAATGTATGATATGCCATCATCAACTTGGGTCAGTTTTCCATATTGAGTCGAGTGGAAAACCTCAAAACTGCCAAAAGATGTTGGTTTTCAGAATTCAAATGTAAAAATAGCTCAACACAAATTACATAGACACGTTTTGAGCTTGAAGATCGGCTATGCATGTTACTTTTGCGTGACACTGATTCATTCATTTATGGAAAAGAAAAAATGCGAAAAGGTTTCTGCCCGATAGCAATGATAAGCATTATGTTGATCATATATTTATTCTAAAGCAGTGGCAATCCGTCACGTGAGAAGATTTTTGGAGAAAATAAGACAATGATTCACTGCTGTTTATTAGCCTATGTATCTGTATGACCGCTTATCTCACTGCTACTGTCTAGCACAGGGGTACGGTTCTCACACTCTTTAATGTCAAGGACCGCCTAAATTGGTTTAAATATATACATGGCCTCGGACCACCATCTGCAGATGTACAAGCTTGCAGCGTGGTGCAAAGTGACACTCTGTGAGCTTGTACATCTGTTTTTGAATAGCCAGCATAAAACATTGATAAAGTGGTAGCCTCGGAAACCCAGACTTCTTTTGGCGATCGGAAGAAAAAGAAGCCTGGGCGATCGTGTTATGATCAATGTTGTAGGAAGTGTAGAATTTCCCTAACCAATCAGAGTGCAGAGAGCGTCGCACCAAATGTGTTGACGTCATGACGCAGCAGCTCGTTCTCTGCGCTGAGCAGAGGAGCAGAGGGGGGTGGGGGGAGGAGAACACACGCTATTGGCTGGAGACTTGCGGAGAGACTCACCGCGCCCGCCCATCTGCCTACACTAAACTGTCCGCGTTAGGTTAGAGTGATAAAGTGGTTCAAATGATTGTGATGCTATGTTACCTAGATTTGCTGGGGACCCCCAGGGGTCCTTGAGGGGGGCAGAGGGGGTCCCACTTTGAGAACCAATGGTCTGACTCCAGCACAGTGTTTCCCAAACAGTGGGTCGGGAGTGGGGACACGATTTAGGGCCACAGAAACATTTGTATGGGTCGCGTGTAAATATGTATTTTTTTCCCCTTCTTTTCTTCATTGAAATTTTATTTCCTTTTATATGTCATTGAGCCAGGGCTTTTCAAGAGTACCCGAATGTGCCCATATATGGAGATTCCTGATGTAATTCCCATACCGTGTACAGTATATTGGCATACCCTTTATCAGTGGTTCTGGACTTCCTATATATGGGCGTATATCGGGTTTGTTTGTGGTTATGTCTGAGTTATAGAGAGTTAGAGACATGTCTATATATGGGCGGGTTTGTTTGTGGTTATGTCTGAGTCATAGAGACATGTCTATGTATGGGCGGGTTTGTTTATGATTATGTCTGAGTCATAGGGACATGTCTATATGGCAGGGGTCTTCAACAGGGGGTCTGGGACCCCTAGGGGGTCCTCAGAGTTACTACAGGGGGTCCTCCAGAACTTTGAGTGATAAAAAGTTGTTTTCTCCTTTTTTTATATTAACCACTTGAATCCTAGAGTCCATATTTTTTGGGCGAAAATAGCAGATCTACAAGCTCACAACGCCTCGCGCTGCGAGGCGTTGTGATCTTGTAGATCGGCTATTTTCGGCAAAGAGCTTTGGTGTGGAGGGGAAAAAGAGCAGACTGAGTACAGAGTGAAAGGTCAAGTTTATTGAGTATTGACGGTTCAAGTGGTTAAACATCTGAAAACACACATTGACATGAATCCAAAATACACTGATGATTGTTCTGTCAAACAATTAAACTATATGGAATCTGGGGGTCCCCGCTTCATCTCTCTCTCAACTAAGGGGTCCTTGGCCTGAAAACATTGAAGACCCCTGCTATATGGTGTTGATGGGCGTGTTTGTTTATGGTTATGTCAGAGTTCCTTGGCCGTATGGTCTGCCGGCCGGCTCTCCCAGTAGGACATTTTGGAGCGGTGCTCCTGCAGCCAAGCGCTCCTACATCTGGCTTTGTCCTTTTGTCCATAGAAACCTTACTTTACTTTATGTGTTTATATAGACAGGACAATGCTTATAATGAACATTACATGAAGCAATGTAAATACACCGGATTTAGCAAAGATGCTAATTTTCATCCGCAGTCCCAACATGAAAACAGACAAACAAAACAGGCGAACAAGGAAACAAAGCATAAAAACGTATACATACAAGAGAATAACAAATATAAAGGTGTAAGGTGAATCTATATTATTTAGCAGTGTTTGTTTTAAAGGCAATACAGATTTGTAACTAAAGTAACGTGTGCATAAAGTGCAGTATTGCTTTCAAATAATAGAGAATTCAAGGAATACAGGGTCAATACAAGGGTCGTCCTGGGTCACATTGGCCAAGCTTCACGCGACACTTAATGAAATTAACTCATAAACAGCACCGCTCACTTCACACTGGGTGTGATTCCATGAATGAAAAAAATAATAATAAATAAATAATAATAATAATAATATATTATGTATATATATATATATATATATATATAGTGAAAATAGCCGATCTACAACATCTTTTCACGAGTTTGGGTCTTGGAGAAATAAGTTGTATTTTAAGCATTGTGTTCAGGCCGGGAACACATTTTGCTGTTTGGGAGGGGCTTACAGTACAAATATAAAAATATTTGTTTTTGTAGGCTAATTTCTGATTTAGCCCTAACTATAGGTTAGGCCTAAATGGGTTAATCTCTTCAATTTTCTTGATAATTGATAGCCTGTATATCTGTAAGTTAATGCTGATGATGAAAGTAATGTTTGCAAGGAAATGTAAAAAAAAAAGTGAATATGTCAAGTGAAACATTGCATATCTTTCTGACACATGAGAGAAGGCTGAAAAAGACTGAAGACAACCCGTTTGTCTGCAAAGGCAGTGTGCACACACGTGTGCTTGGCATGTATTTGTGTGTGCGCAACTGGTTCAGTCTGCATGAAGCTGAGTTGAGTTTTACAGCCTTCTAATGTAAAGTGTTATCACATAGATTAAGTACATTGTGCTACAGTAAGAATGACAGTCTATCCTGTACATTTTCACTGTAGCATACTTTACCACATTTTATTAATATATTGGACAACATAGCATCTAGCATGGTATTATAAAGAAAACACATTGGATGACATAATGGCATTATTAGTTTTTGCTTTTTTACATTGTATGAGATTGTGTAGCACGGCATTTATTGAAATGTTTTTATTTTCTTTTACAATGGATGACATACTGTAGCGTTGCATTTTTTGAATATTTTTTTACATTGGACAACATTGGACAATTAATAGCATGGCATTTCTTTATGTTTAATAAAATGAATTAATTAATCGGAGGCCTCAACGAAGCCCCGGTCTAATTTTCCATCCATTCCCCAGGCCTGGATGCTGTTTACATCGGCCCGTAATCGGGCAACGCCGCCGCACCGTGCCGCCCACTCCAAAACAAACTCACATCTTTAGAGACCTTTTTCTCTGAACTGTGTTCCCAGTGCAGTGACAACGTTTTTTTCCGGCTAAAATAGCTTCAGATCGGGCTTCTAAAAAATAAAGAAGCTAATAGCTAACTGTTAGCTAACTTCCTCCGGTCTTCATCCATAACAGTGGTTGCAGTGAAATCCCAAGCCACTACTGCCTGTCTCCACGGAAGTTAGAGCGAAGGCCTATGCAGAAATGTCTGTCACTCTAGCGGCACCTTGTGGCCCCCGGCAGTAAATGCTTAAAAACTGCTGATTTGACCAGATCTAAGTCTTAGATCTTCTTCAATTCTGTCACACTTATGCCAAGTCCTTTTCATATTGTATTCCCAATTATCTGTGCTTAATTCATTGCATTGTATTGTATGAATTGTTGTTTTATTACTATTTTTAATGTGTTTTGAACTGCTGTATCTCCCAGATCATACTTTTTTTGTATACAGTATACACCTTTTAACCCTTTCAAAGTGTGCTTTATAAATAAAGTTTATTAAAGACACATGTATTCCTTCCTTCATGTATTCTTCTACAGCAGGGGTGGGCAACTTTAATGATTAACTCTCCTACTGCCAGATTATTTATTTATTTATTGGGTCTGGCGCCATCAAAAAGCGGCTTACCTTGGCGACGTTATAGTAGATAGACAGACAGACAGACAGACAGACATTTATTTATTTATTTTTATTTTTTTTGGTTGTGCAATAGTGCACTTTGGTCTGCCAGGCAGCAGAGGGCGGCGTCATGCGAGAATGAATGTGAATTTGCCTGTTATGTGTTGAAGAAGAAGAAGACCAGTCACTGGCCACAGAGCCTTACAGCCGGAGGAAATCAACAAGGAAGTGAATTGTTCTCCGTTGATCTAACGCATAATGGATTTTTTACACCATCACCGCGGAAAATGTGTTTACAGTAGACGGCCGCGCGACCCCTCATCAGCTTACAGTCATCAGACGAACGAACCGAACGAGCGCCGTATTGGCATCGAGGTTCTGTAAAAAATGGGGCGAACGTTAACGTTCAAAGCGTGGGAAGAGTTAAGAGGGTCACTACATTTCCAACACTCAGGGCCAAATCGCATAATACTGTAGCCTACTATCGGGCAGTTATCTTGTATTTGAACTTTTTTCCCCTTAAATTAAGGCCCAACTTCGCGTTTTGAGCTTGTAGATCTTCTATTTTTAATTGGAATCCTGAATCATTTGAGCTATTTTTTAATTGGAACTGAAATGCATTTAGTTATACTTATGTTAACTTTATGAACTTAAATACAAATACATATAATAATAATTTTAGTAATACTACAGACTGAAGTATTAAAGCGGGTCATGTTTGCACGTTAGGAATTGTAACAGCTGCATTAATAATATATCAGTATTCTGATATTAACCTGCGGGCTGCATCAAGTGAAGGTGGGGGCCACATGTGGCTCCCGGGCCGCTAGTTGCCCATGTACAGTATGTTCTACAGTCATTAATTTATCAGTCCATCCAGGATCCTGGTGAATCATGACCATAAAACCTTTGATTCTGTGGTAAAAACATTAATTATAGAATTATTATTATGGATTAATTATGTGGAAAACCATATTTGAATATTATTTTAATTATAATGATATATGATTTATAAATACTCTTTGTTTAGTGTTTTCTTTTTTTCTTTTTTTTTTCTTTTTGTCCACACAGAATCAAAGGTTTTATGGCCATGGCATTTTTACAGCTCTTTTTATCTTCACAGTGATTTTGCATTAGCCTACATTCACACACACACACACACACACACACACAAGTTCACACACCGATGGCAGATGAAACCATGCAAGGCACCAACCTGCTCATCAGGAGCAGTTAGGGCTCAAGGACTCTTCCACACTAACTCTGGGAGAGCCCCGGTCCGGGATCGGATGAGCGACTCTGCTGCCACCTGTTGGTGGGTTAAGTCATGTTTCAATGGCTATATTTCTATTCTAGCTTTGTTGCTTTTTGAGCGGTGGTCACAACGCTCCTATACGTGGCCGTGTGTGTGGGTCTGTCTGTCTGTCTGTCTCCGTGTCTGTCTGTCTGTCTGTCTGTAGCCTGCAGTAACCTTTTCTGACCACACATGTTAAGGGAGGGGCGCTGTTGCACACACACACACACACACACACACACACACACACACACACACACACACACACACACACACACACACACACACACACACACCACCGCTCAGTTCACACAAGTGTGATTTTTATCCTTTTGAAGTACAAACAGCCCAGGTCTATGTTCATTCAGGGGTGTCGCACCAAGTTCTGGGCCCCTGGGTACAAGGATTCACTGCGGGGCCCCCCATGAATGTTCTTCATAGGGTGAGGGAATTTAACCAATTTAGACTGGGAACACATTATTCATTACGCATTATTTGTGCGTTAACTATTGAAAAATAGCAGATATGACAGCGAGCTTGTAGATCTGCTATTTTTGAACAATCTTGAAAATGTGTGCAAGTCTTTAAATATTTAAAATCCATCTAAGGTTTTTAAAAAAAATTCACTATGTCCTCTATGTCAGTGGTGCTCAAACTTTATCCTGTGAAGGACCTCCAAAATGATATGTAATTGGCCACGGACCCCCCATCTCAAAATAAATTAGAATTTGCTTAAAAAAATACATATATTCAAATTAGCACAGTAATCAGAGCAACTTCCTCAGGGAGTATACCGAGGCGTTCCCAAGCCAGTTTGGAAATATAATCCCTCCATCTGGTCTTTGGTCTGCCACGGGGTCTCCTCCCAGTGGGACGCGCATCGAGGACCTTCCTAGGAAGGCGCTCGGGGGGCATCCGTAGATGCCCGAACCACCTGAGCTGACTCCTTTCCAAGTGTAGGAGCAGCGAATCTACTCCAAGTCTCTCTCGGGTGACTGAACTTCTCACCCTATCTCCAAGGGAGATACCAGTCACCCATCTGAGGAAACCCATTTCGGCCACTTGCACCCGCGACCTTATACTTTCGGTCATGACCCACACTTCATGACCATAGGTGACAGTAGGAAAGAAGATTGCTCGTAGACAGAGAGCTTTACCTTCCGGCTCAACACTTTTTTCTTAACCACTGTGCGATTTAGCGCCTGCAAAACCGCTCCTGCTGCTCCGATTCTCCGGCTGATCTCCTTCTCCATCTTCCCCTTTCTCTCATTCTTAATCAAGACCCCGAGATACTTAAACTCCTTCACCTGGAGTAAATCCTCATTCCCTACTTGGACTGCACATTGCACAATCCATCGGTTTCCTGCTGAGAACCATGGCCTCAGATTTAGTTGGGAGTGTCTTAACTCATTTAACGCTGATCCAGAGTATACTCGTGAAAAATACTCAAGTATTTAGAGTGCCGATCCCGAGTATACTCACGTAAAATACTGTATATAGAGTAACGCCGGTTCTCCTACCCTACAGTCCGTTGGAAGGTCCTGGCACGATCGGCCTCGCCGATTCATCATCATCACGGATCCACGTGCACAAAATAGTAATCCCATAACATGGAGGCCGACGGTAGATCTCATCTTTAATGTCCATTTTCTCCAAACAACACTTTTCTAGCCAAGGATGGCATTAGATCCTCGCTACAATAACGTAATAACAAAGGCAACAACCGGTCATTTTAGCAACGACATTTAACCCGTTCATGTCTGGAGCACTAAATGGGTTAATAAAAGCAATAGTTCAGTGTGTCTTCATAAAGGTGTCCAGTGTCGTAAAAGTCTAATAGTTGAGTTTGTCTTCAACCTGTTAATACGTCAAGAAGCAAAAGACGCTGGTGTGGCACTCCTGGTTTACTAGGATGGGGTTCAATCCCCTGCGGTGTCCTGCTGATTGCACTGACAGGAATGTTGAGGGGTTTGAGGGGTTGGTTGTACTTCTAATTGTAAAAGTCTTGTTTTGGTCTTTTGTTTGTTTCTATTAAAAAGTATTTTTTCTTTAATTCTAGATCTATACATTGTTTCCTGGTTCTATATTTTTAAAATCAGTGTTCTGTTTTCTAGATTCTATGTGTTCTAGATCTATGTTTTTTAGATTCTGCTGGGCCCCTGATTCAGCCCGGGAAAAATAGTTGGAGAGGCCCTCATTGCGCGCTATAGAGAGAGATCTCTCTCTAACAAATGCTAATGCTAACAAATGCTAATGTTATAAATGCTAATGCTAACACCAACCGCTACACAGGGTTGCACACACTTAGCGAGTTGCAGGCACACTTAAAATGTCTTAGAAATTGTCTCCTTAATTGAAATCTAATCCTATAATTTTCAAAGTGCGATAACTCGGAAACCAATAGGTTTTAAGCACCCGTCTTTTAGTATGTTGTAATAGCTCTTCGAGACGAACACGTGGATATGAAATGTGTTAATTTTTTTTAGATTGTCTTCAAAACCCACAAAATTACATAAGGCTATAGTAAGGCGTCAAAACATAGATTGTGAGTCTTACATTTTTGATAGTGCTTATCTTTTGGTATGTTGTATAGCTCGTCGAGACGAACGCGTGGATATGAAATGTGTTCATCTTTTTTTTTCAGATTGTCTTCAAAACCCCCAAAATTACACAAGGCTATATATAGTAAGGCGTCAAAACATAGATTTTGAGTCTTAAATTTTCGATAGTGCTTATCGTTTGGTATGTTGTATAGCTCGTCGAGACGAACGTGTGGATGTATGACACATTGCTGTGCGACCCCTGGAACCCTCCTTTTTTCGACAAATTCTAATGCTAACAAATGCTAATACTAGATTTTAAAATAAATGTATAACTTGGAAACCAATAGGTTTTAAGCGCCCGTCTGTTAGTAAGTTGTATAGCTCTTCGAGACGAACACGTGGATATGAAATGTGTTAATTTTTTTCAGATTGTCTTCAAAACCCACAAAATTACATAAGGCTATAGTAAGGCGTCAAAATATAGATTTTGAGTCTTAAATTTTCGATAGTGCTTATCGTTTGGTATGTTGTATAGCTCGTCGAGACGAACGTGTGGATGTGTGACACATTGCTGTGCGACCCCTGGAACCCTCCTTTTTTTCGACAAATGCTAACGCTAACAAATGCTAATGCTAGATTTAAAAAAAAAATGGATAACTTGGAAACCAATAGGTTTTAAGCGCCCGTCTGTTAGTAAATTGAATAGCTCTTCGAGACGAACACGTGGATATGAAATGTGTTCTTTTTTTTTTTTTAAGATTGTTTTCAAAACCCCCAAAATTACATAAGGCTATAGAAAGGCGTCAAAACATAGATTTTGAGTCTTAAATTTTCGATAGTGCTTATCTTTTGGTATGTTGTATAGCTCGTCGAGACGAACGCGTGGATATGAAATGTGTTCATTTTTTTTTAGATTGTCTTCAAAACCCACAAAATTATAATAAGGCTAATAGTAAGGCGTCAAAACATAGATTTTGAGTCTTAAATTTTCGATAGTGCTTATCGTTTGGTATGTTGTATAGCTCGTCGAGACGAACGTGTGGATGTATGACACATTGCTGTGCGACCCCTGGAACCCTCCTTTCTTTCGACAAATTCTAATGCTAACAAATGCTAATGCTAGATTTTAAAATAAATTTATAACTTGGAAACCAATAGGTTTTAAGCGCCCGTCTGTTAGTAAGTTGCATAGCTCTTCGAGACGAACACGTGGATATGAAATGTGTTAATTTTTTTCAGATTGTCTTCAAAACCCACAAAATTACATAAGGCGTCAAAACATAGATTTTGAGTCTTAAATTTTCGATAGTGCTTATCGTTTGGTATGTTGTATAGCTCGTCGAGATGAACGTGTGGATGTGTGACACATTGCTGTGCAACCCCTGGAACCCTCCTTTTTTTCGACAAATGCTAACGCTAACAAATGCTAATGCTAGATTTAAAAAAAAAAAATGGATAACTTGGAAACCAATAGGTTTTAAGCGCCCGTCTGTTAGTAAATTGAATAGCTCTTCGAGACGAACACGTGGATATGAAATGTGTTCTTTTTTTTTTTTTTAAGATTGTTTTCAAAACCCCCAAAATTACATAAGGCTATAGAAAGGCGTCAAAACATAGATTTTGAGTCTTAAATTTTCGATAGTGCTTATCTTTTGGTATGTTGTATAGCTCGTCGAGACGAACGCGTGGATATGAAATGTGTTCATTTTTTTTTAGATTGTCTTCAAAACCCACAAAATTATAATAAGGCTAATAGTAAGGCGTCAAAACATAGATTTTGAGTCTTAAATTTTCGATAGTGCTTATCGTTTGGTATGTTGTATAGCTCGTCGAGACGAACGTGTGGATGTATGACACATTGCTGTGCGACCCCTGGAACCCTCCTTTCTTTCGACAAATTCTAATGCTAACAAATGCTAATGCTAGATTTTAAAATAAATTTATAACTTGGAAACCAATAGGTTTTAAGCGCCCGTCTGTTAGTAAGTTGCATAGCTCTTCGAGACGAACACGTGGATATGAAATGTGTTAATTTTTTTCAGATTGTCTTCAAAACCCACAAAATTACATAAGGCGTCAAAACATAGATTTTGAGTCTTAAATTTTCGATAGTGCTTATCGTTTGGTATGTTGTATAGCTCGTCGAGATGAACGTGTGGATGTGTGACACATTGCTGTGCAACCCCTGGAACCCTCCTTTTTTTCGACAAATGCTAACGCTAACAAATGCTAATGCTAGATTTAAAAAAAAAAAATGGATAACTTGGAAACCAATAGGTTTTAAGCGCCCGTCTGTAAGTAAGTTGAATAGCTCTTCGAGACGAACACGTGGATATGAAATGTGTTCATTTTTTTTTTTTTCAGATTGTTTTCAAAACCCCCAAAATTACATAAGGCTATAGTAAGGCGTCAAAACATAGATTTTGAGACTTAAATTTTCGATAGTGCTTTTCTTTTGGTATGTTGTATAACTCGTCGAGACGAACGTGTGGATGTGTGACACATTGCTGTGTGAGCCCTGGAACCCTACTTTCTTTCGACAAATGCTAATGCTAACAAATGCTAATGCTAGATTTAAAAAAAAATTGATAACTTGGAAAAAAAATAGGTTTTAAGCGCCCGTCTTTTAGTAAGTTGCATAGCTCTTCGAGACGAACACGTGGATATGAAATGTGTTATTTTTTCAGATCGTCTTCAAAACCCACAAAATTACATAAGGCTATGGTAAGGCGTCAAAACATAGATTTTGAGTCTTAAATTTTCGATAGTGCTTATCTTTTGGTATGTTGTATAGCTCGTCGAGACGAACGCGTGGATATGAAATGTGTTCATCTTTTTTTTTTCAGATTGTCTTCAAAACCCCAAAACATAGATTTTAAGTCTTAAATTTTCGATAATGTCTATCTTCCGGTATGTTGTATAGCTCGTCGAGATGAACGCGTGGATATGAAATGTGTTCATTTTTTTTTTAGATTGTCTTCAAAACCCACAAAATTATAATAAGGCTAATAGTAAGGCGTCAAAACATAGATTTTGAGTCTTACATTTTCGATAGTGCTTATCTTTTGGTATGTTATATAGCCCGTCGAGACGAACGCGTGGATATGAAATGTGTAAATTTTTTTCGGATTGTCTTCAAAACACTCAAAATTACATAAGGCTATAGTAAGGCGTCAAAACATAGATTTTGAGTCTTAAATTTTCGATAGTGCTTATCGTTTGGTATGTTGTATAGCTCGTCGAGACGAACGTGTGGATGTATGACACATTGCTGTGCGACCCCTGGAACCCTCCTTTCTTTCGACAAATTCTAATGCTAACAAATGCTAATGCTAGATTTTAAAATAAATGTATAACTTGGAAACCAATAGGTTTTAAGCGCCCGTCTGTTAGTAAGTTGTATAGCTCTTCGAGACGAACACGTGGATATGAAATGTGTTAATTTTTTTTTAGATTGTCTTCAAAACCCACAAAATTACATAAGGCTATAGTAAGGCGTCAAAACATAGATTTTGAGTCTTAAATTTTCGATAGTGCTTATCGTTTGTATGTTGTATAGCTCGTCGAGACGAACGTGTGGATGTGTGACACATTGCTGTGCGACCCCTGGAACCCTCCTTTTTTTTGACAAATGCTAACGCTAACAAATGCTAATGCTAGATTTAAAAAAAAAATTGATAACTTGGAAACCAATAGGTTTTAAGCGCCCGTCTGTTAGTAAGTTGAATAGCTCTTCGAGACGAACACGTGGATATGAAATGTGTTCATTTTTTTTTTTTTCAGATTGTTTTCAAAACCCCCAAAATTACATAAGGCTATAGTAAGGCGTCAAAACATAGATTTTGAGACTTAAATTTTCGATAGTGCTTTTCTTTTGGTATGTTGTATAACTCGTCGAGACGAACGTGTGGATGTGTGACACATTGCTGTGTGAGCCCTGGAACCCTACTTTCTTTCGACAAATGCTAATGCTAACAAATGCTAATGCTAGATTTAAAAAAAAATTGATAACTTGGAAAAAAAATAGGTTTTAAGCGCCCGTCTTTTAGTAAGTTGCATAGCTCTTCGAGACGAACACGTGGATATGAAATGTGTTATTTTTTTCAGATCGTCTTCAAAACCCACAAAATTACATAAGGCTATGGTAAGGCGTCAAAACATAGATTTTGAGTCTTAAATTTTCGATAGTGCTTATCTTTTGGTATGTTGTATAGCTCGTCGAGACGAACGCGTGGATATGAAATGTGTTCATCTTTTTTTTTTCAGATTGTCTTCAAAACCCCAAAACATAGATTTTAAGTCTTAAATTTTCGATAATGTCTATCTTCCGGTATGTTGTATAGCTCGTCGAGATGAACGCGTGGATATGAAATGTGTTCATTTTTTTTTTAGATTGTCTTCAAAACCCACAAAATTATAATAAGGCTAATAGTAAGGCGTCAAAACATAGATTTTGAGTCTTACATTTTCGATAGTGCTTATCTTTTGGTATGTTATATAGCCCGTCGAGACGAACGCGTGGATATGAAATGTGTTAATTTTTTTCGGATTGTCTTCAAAACACTCAAAATTACATAAGGCTATAGTAAGGCGTCAAAACATAGATTTTGAGTCTTAAATTTTCGATAGTGCTTATCGTTTGGTATGTTGTATAGCTCGTCGAGACGAACGTGTGGATGTATGACACATTGCTGTGCGACCCCTGGAACCCTCCTTTCTTTCGACAAATTCTAATGCTAACAAATGCTAATGCTAGATTTTAAAATAAATGTATAACTTGGAAACCAATAGGTTTTAAGCGCCCGTCTGTTAGTAAGTTGTATAGCTCTTCGAGACGAACACGTGGATATGAAATGTGTTAATTTTTTTTTAGATTGTCTTCAAAACCCACAAAATTACATAAGGCTATAGTAAGGCGTCAAAACATAGATTTTGAGTCTTAAATTTTCGATAGTGCTTATCGTTTGTATGTTGTATAGCTCGTCGAGACGAACGTGTGGATGTGTGACACATTGCTGTGCGACCCCTGGAACCCTCCTTTTTTTTGACAAATGCTAACGCTAACAAATGCTAATGCTAGATTTAAAAAAAAAATTGATAACTTGGAAACCAATAGGTTTTAAGCGCCCGTCTGTTAGTAAGTTGAATAGCTCTTCGAGACGAACGCGTGGATATGAAATGTGTTCATTTTTTTTTAGATTGTCTTCAAAACCCACAAAATTATAATAAGGCTAATAGTAAGGCATCAAAACATAGATTTTGAGTCTTAAATTTTCGATAGTGCTTATCGTTTGGTATGTTGTATAGCTCGTCGAGACGAACGTGTGGATGTATGACACATTGCTGTGCGACCCCTGGAACCCTCCTTTCTTTCGACAAATTCTAATGCTAACAAATGCTAATGCTAGATTTTAAAAGAAATGTATAACTTGGAAACCAATAGGTTTTAAGCGCCCGTCTGTTAGTAAGTTGCATAGCTCTTCGAGACGAACACGTGGATATGAAATGTTTTAATTTTTTTCAGATTGTCTTCAAAACCCACAAAATTACATAAGGCGTCAAAACATAGATTTTATGTCTTAAATTTTCGATAGTGCTTATCGTTTGGTATGTTGTATAGCTCGTCGAGACGAACGTGTGGATGTGTGACACATTGCTGTGCGACCCCTGGAACCCTCCTTTTTTTCGACAAATGCTAATGCTAACAAATGCTAATGCTAGATTTAAAAAAAAAATGGATAACTTGGAAACCAATAGGTTTTAAGCGCCCGTCTGTTAGTAAGTTGAATAGCTCTTCGAGACGAACACGTGGATATGAAATGTGTTCATTTTTTTTTTTTTTTCAGATTGTTTTCAAAACCCCCAAAATTACATAAGGCTATAGTAAGGCGTCAAAACATAGATTTTGAGACTTAAATTTTCGATAGTGCTTTTCTTTTGGTATGTTGTATAACTCGTCGAGACGAACGTGTGGATGTGTGACACATTGCTGTGTGAGCCCTGGAACCCTACTTTCTTTCGACAAATGCTAATGCTAACAAATGCTAATGCTAGATTTAAAAAAAAATTGATAACTTGGAAAAAAAATAGGTTTTAAGCGCCCGTCTTTTAGTAAGTTGCATAGCTCTTCGAGACGAACACGTGGATATGAAATGTGTTATTTTTTTCAGATCGTCTTCAAAACCCACAAAATTACATAAGGCTATAGTAAGGCGTCAAAACATAGATTTTGAGTCTTAAATTTTCGATAGTGCTTATCTTTTGGTATGTTGTATAGCTCGTCGAGACGAACGCGTGGATATGAAATGTGTTCATCTTTTTTTTTTCAGATTGTCTTCAAAACCCCAAAACATAGATTTTAAGTCTTAAATTTTCGATAATGTCTATCTTCCGGTATGTTGTATAGCTCGTCGAGATGAACGCGTGGATATGAAATGTGTTCATTTTTTTTTTAGATTGTCTTCAAAACCCACAAAATTATAATAAGGCTAATAGTAAGGCGTCAACACATAGATTTTGAGTCTTACATTTTCGATAGTGCTTATCTTTTGGTATGTTATATAGCCCGTCGAGACGAACGCGTGGATATGAAATGTGATAATTTTTTTCGGATTGTCTTCAAAACACTCAAATTACATAAGGCTATAGTAAGGCGTCAAAACATAGATTTTGAGTCTTAAATTTTCGATAGTGCTTATCGTTTGGTATGTTGTATAGCTCGTCGAGACGAACGTGTGGATGTATGACACATTGCTGTGCGACCCCTGGAACCCTCCTTTCTTTCGACAAATTCTAATGCTAACAAATGCTAATGCTAGATTTTAAAATAAATGTATAACTTGGAAACCAATAGGTTTTAAGCGCCCGTCTGTTAGTAAGTTGTATAGCTCTTCGAGACGAACACGTGGATATGAAATGTGTTAATTTTTTTTTAGATTTTCTTCAAAACCCACAAAATTACATAAGGCTATAGTAAGGCGTCAAAAGATAGATTTTGAGTCTTAAATTTTCGATAGTGCTTATCGTTTGGTATGTTGTATAGCTCGTCGAGACGAACGTGTGGATGTGTGACACATTGCTGTGCGACCCCTGGAACCCTCCTTTTTTTTGACAAATGCTAACGCTAACAAATGCTAATGCTAGATTTAAAAAAAAAATGGATAACTTGGAAACCAATAGGTTTTAAGCGCCCGTCTGTTAGTAAGTTGAATAGCTCTTCGAGACGAACACGTGGATATGAAATGTGTTCATTTTTTTTTTTTTTTTTTCAGATTGTTTTCAAAACCCCCAAAATTACATAAGGCTATAGTAAGGCGTCAAAACATAGATTTTGAGACTTAAATTTTCGATAGTGCTTTTCTTTTGGTATGTTGTATAGCTCGTCGAGACGAACGTGTGGATGTGTGACACATTGCTGTGTGACCCCTGGAACCCTACTTTCTTTCGACAAATGCTAATGCTAACAAATGCTAATGCTAGATTTTTAAAAAAATTGATAACTTGGAAACCAATAGGTTTTAAGCGCCCGTCTGTTAGTAAGTTGCATAGCTCTTTGAGACGAACACGTGGATATGAAATGTGTTATTTTTTTTCAGATCGTCTTCAAAACCCACAAAATTACATAAGGCTATATAGTAAGGCGTCAAAACATAGATTTTGAGTCTTAAATTTTCGATAGTGCTTATCTTTTGGTATGTTGTATAGCTCGTCGAGACGAACGCGTGGATATGAAATGTGTTAATTTTTTTCGGATTGTCTTCAAAACACTCAAAATTACATAAGGCTATAGTAAGGCGTCAAAACATAGATTTTGAGTCTTAAATTTTTGATAGTGCTTATCGTTTGGTATGTTGTATAGCTCGTCGAGACGAACGTGTGGATGTGTGACACATTGCTGTGCGACCCCTGGAACCCTCCTTTTTTTCGACAAATGCTAACGCTAACAAATGCTAATGCTAGATTTAAAAAAAAAATGGATAACTTGGAAACCAATAGGTTTTAAGCGCCCGTCTGTTAGTAAGTTGAATAGCTCTTCGAGACGAACACGTGGATATGAAATGTGTTATTTTTTTTCAGATCGTCTTCAAAACCCACAAAATTACATAAGGCTATATAGTAAGGCGTCAAAACATAGATTTTGAGTCTTAAATTTTCGATAGTGCTTATCTTTTGGTATGTTGTATAGCTCGTCGAGACGAACGCGTGGATATGAAATGTGTTAATTTTTTTCGGATTGTCTTCAAAACACTCAAAATTACATAAGGCTATAGTAAGGCGTCAAAACATAGATTTTGAGTCTTAAATTTTTGATAGTGCTTATCGTTTGGTATGTTGTATAGCTCGTCGAGACGAACGTGTGGATGTGTGACACATTGCTGTGCGACCCCTGGAACCCTCCTTTTTTTCGACAAATGCTAACGCTAACAAATGCTAATGCTAGATTTAAAAAAAAAATGGATAACTTGGAAACCAATAGGTTTTAAGCGCCCGTCTGTTAGTAAGTTGAATAGCTCTTCGAGACGAACACGTGGATATGAAATGTGTTCATTTTTTTTTTTTTTTTTTTCAGATTGTTTTCAAAACCCCCAAAATTACGTAAGGCGTCAAAACATAGATTTTGAGACTTAAATTTTCGATAGTGCTTTTCTTTTGGTATGTTGTATAGCTCGTCGAGACGAACGTGTGGATGTGTGACACATTGCTGTGTGACCCCTGGAACCCTACTTTCTTTCGACAAATGCTAATGCTAACAAATGCTAATGCTAGATTTAAAAAAAAATGGATAACTTGGAACTTGGAATGATCTAGAGGGTTACCTCACACGCAATGGTTGCCAGCCCATCAATTTTGATGATGCAACTATAGACAGCTACTTCCAGCTTATGCTACTGCTGTATGCGGATGACACTATCGTCATGTCTAATACAAAGGAGGGATTACAGAAGGCAATAGATCAGATGTGTGGTTTCTGTGAAAAGTGGAAATTGAAAATTAATAGTGAAAAAACAAAGGTCACAGTCTTTGGAAGCAGAAAAGCAGACGCCAACAGTTTGAAGTTTGACTGTAATGGAGAAAATTTAGAGGTTGTCCATAGCTTTAAATATCTTGGAGTTATTATGAACTATAATGGTTCATTTAAGATCGCTATTGAAGAGTTGCACAAGCAGGCCTCACGTGCCATGTACTCCCTCCTTGGAAAATGTAGAACTTTTAATCTACCAGTAAATGTCGCAGTAGACCTATTCGACAAGTTGGTTTAACCAGTTATGCTGTATGCATGTGAAGTCTGGGGGTTTGAAAAAATAGAAAGACTAGAAAAATTACATCTTAGATTTCTCAAGTACATTCTAAAAGTAAAAACAACTACATGTAGTAATATGGTGTATGGAGAGCTGGGGAGATACCCAATTTGTATTTCAGTTAAAATTAGACTTATCGGATACTGGGCCAGGTTGATTGAAGGCAAAGAGAGTAAATTGAGCAGAATAATGTACAACTGTTTGCTTAACCTGTTTAACACAGGCGTATATGTATCACCATGGGTCTCTCAAGTTAAGAAAATACTGTACGATTGCGATCTGTCATATATCTGGCTGACCCAGAAATGCAACATTAACTGGCTGAAACAAACTGTCGAACAAAGGCTGAAAGATCAGTTTTTGCAAAATTGGACAAGTGAACTTAGCAGTATGACATCATGTGATATTTATGTGGAGTTTAAACAAGAGTTTAAACTAGAAAAATACTTACTGTGTGAAAACCTTAATTATAGAAGGGCAATCTGTAATTTAAGAGTAAATAACACAAGAATTCCAAAGGTTACTGGCAGATATAAAGGGTTAGAAAGAAGCCAGAGATTTTGTAATCTATGCAATGACAACAGAGTCGGGGATGAGTACCATATACTGTTTGAGTGTAAGAACCTTACTATTTTGAATCTCAGACAAAAATACTTGCCAAAGTACTATACAAACCATCCATCTATGTGGAAACTGATTTTATTACTACAAGCCGACAAGGCAAAAGTTATATGTAAATTGGGAGCTTTCCTAAAGAACACCTTGCCATTGTTCAAATAAGGTGTTTTGCCCGCTTTTCTGCTACGTCTGTTTGAATATTAATGTAATATTTGTTATGTTTTGTATACTATTTATGTATATAATATGAGCTGTGCTCCATACCATGTGATCATGGTCGTGAGCTAAATAAATGATGATGATGATGAGGAAACCAATAGGTTTTAAGCGCCCGTCTTTTAGTAAGTTGCATAGCTCTTCGAGACGAACAAGTGGATATGAAATGTGTTATTTTTTTCAGATCGTCTTCAAAACCCACAAAATTACATAAGGCTATAGTAAGGCGTCAAAACAGATTTTGAGTCTTACATTTTCGATAGTGCTTATCTTTTGGTATGTTGTATAGCTCGTCGAGACGAACGCGTGGATATGAAATGTGTTCATTCTTTTTTTAGATTGTCTTCAAAACCCACAAAATTATAATAAGGCTAATAGTAAGGCGTCAAAACATAGATTTTTAGTCTTAAATTTTCGATAGTGCTTATCGTTTGGTATATTGTATAGCTCGTCGAGACGAACGTGTGGATGTATGACACATTGCTGTGCGACCCCTGGAACCCTCCTTTCTTTCGACAAATTCTAATGCTAACAAATGCTAATGCTAGATTTTAAAAGAAATGTATAACTTGGAAACCAATAGGTTTTAAGCGCCCGTCTGTTAGTAAGTTGTATAGCTCTTCGAGACGAACACGTGGATATGAAATGTGTTAATTTTTTTCAGATTGTCTTCAAAACCCACAAAATTACATAAGGCTATAGTAAGGCGTCAAAACATAGATTTTGAGTCTTAAATTTTCGATAGTGCTTATCTTTTGGTATGTTGTATAGCTCGTCGAGACGAACGCGTGGATATGAAATGTGTTCATCTTTTTTTTCAAATTGTCTTCAAAACCCACAAAATTACATAAGGCTATAGTAAGGCGTCAAAACATAGATTTTGAGTCTTAAATTTTCGATAGTGCTTATCGTTTGGTATGTTGTATAGCTCGTCGAGACGAACGTGTGGATGTATGACACATTGCTGTGCGACCCCTGGAACCCTCCTTTCTTTCGACAAATTCTAATGCTAACAAATGCTAATGCTAGATTTTAAAATAAATGTATAACTTGGAAACCAATAGGTTTTAAGCGCCCGTCTGTTAGTAAGTTGTATAGCTCTTCGAGACGAACACGTGGATATGAAATGTGTTAATTTTTTTCAGATTGTCTTCAAAACCCACAAAATTACATAAGGCTATAGTAAGGCGTCAAAACATAGATTTTGAGTCTTAAATTTTCGATAGTGCTTATCGTTTGGTATGTTGTATAGCTCGTCGAGACGAACGTGTGGATGTGTGACACATTGCTGTGCGACCCCTGGAACCCTCCTTTTTTTCGACAAATGCTAACGCTAACAAATGCTAATGCTAGATTTTAAAAAAAAATGGATAACTTGGAAACCAATAGGTTTTAAGCGCCCGTCTGTTAGTTAGTTGAATAGCTCTTCGAGACGAACACGTGGATATGAAATGTGTTCATTTTTTTTTTTTTCAGATTGTTTTCAAAACCCCCAAAATTACATAAGGCTATAGTAAGGCGTCAAAACATAGATTTTGAGACTTAAATTTTCGATAGTGCTTTTCTTTTGGTATGTTGTATAACTCGTCGAGACGAACATGTGGATGTGTGACACATTGCTGTGTGACCCCTGGAACCCTACTTTCTTTCGACAAATGCTAATGCTAACAAATGCTAATGCTAGATTTTTAAAAAAATTGATAACTTGGAAACCAATAGGTTTTAAGCGCCCGTCTTTTAGTAAGTTGCATAGCTCTTCGAGACGAACACGTGGATATGAAATGTGTTATTTTTTTCAGATCGTCTTCAAAACCCACAAAATTACATAAGGCTATAGTAAGGCGTCAAAACATAGATTTTGAGTCTTAAATTTTCGATAGTGCTTATCTTTTGGTATGTTGTATAGCTCGTCGAGACGAACGCGTGGATATGAAATGTGTTCATCTTTTTTTTTCAGATTGTCTTCAAAACCCCAAAACATAGATTTTAAGTCTTACATTTTCGATAATGTCTATCTTCCGGTATGTTGTATAGCTCGCCGAGATGAACGCGTGGATATGAAATGTGTTCATTTTTTTTTTAGATTGTCTTCAAAACCCACAAAATTATAATAAGGCTAATAGTAAGGCGTCAAAACATAGATTTTGAGTCTTACATTTTCGATAGTGCTTATCTTTTGGTATGTTATATAGCCCGTCGTGACGAACGCGTGGATATGAAATGTGTTAATTTTTTTCGGATTGTCTTCAAAACACTCAAAATTACATAAGGCTATAGTAAGGCGTCAAAACATAGATTTTGAGTCTTAAATTTTCGATAGTGCTTATCGTTTGGTATGTTGTATAGCTCGTCGAGACGAACGTGTGGATGTATGACACATTGCTGTGCGACCCCTGGAACCCTCCTTTCTTTCGACAAATTCTAATGCTAACAAATGCTAATGCTAGATTTTAAAATAAATGTATAACTTGGAAACCAATAGGTTTTAAGCGCCCGTCTGTTAGTAAGTTGCATAGCTCTTCGAGACGAACACGTGGATATGAAATGTGTTAATTTTTTTCAGATTGTCTTCAAAACCCACAAAATTACATAAGGCTATAGTAAGGCGTCAAAACATAGATTTTGAGACTTAAATTTTCGATAGTGCTTATCGTTTGGTATGTTGTATAGCTCGTCGAGACGAACGTGTGGATGTATGACACATTGCTGTGCGACCCCTGGAACCCTCCTTTCTTTCGACAAATTCTAATGCTAACAAATGCTAATGCTAGATTTTAAAATAAATGTATAACTTGGAAACCAATAGGTTTTAAGCGCCCGTCTGTTAGTAAGTTGCATAGCTCTTCGAGACGAACACGTGGATATGAAATGTGTTAATTTTTTTCAGATTGTCTTCAAAACCCACAAAATTACATAAGGCTATAGTAAGGCGTCAAAACATAGATTTTGAGTCTTAAATTTTCGATAGTGCTTATCGTTTGGTATGTTGTATAGCTCGTCGAGACGAACGTGTGGATGTGTGACACATTGCTGTGCGACCCCTGGAACCCTCCTTTTTTTCGACAAATGCTAACGCTAACAAATGCTAATGCTAGATTTAAAAAAAAAATGGATAACTTGGAAACCAATAGGTTTTAAGCGCCCGTCTGTTAGTAAGTTGAATAGCTCTTCGAGACGAACACGTGGATATGAAATGTGTTCTTTTTTTTTTTTTTCAGATTGTTTTCAAAACCCCCAAAATTACATAAGGCTATAGTAAGGCGTCAAAACATAGATTTTGAGACTTAAATTTTCGATAGTGCTTTTCTTTTGGTATGTTGTATAACTCGTCGAGACGAACGTGTGGATGTGTGACACATTGCTGTGTGACCCCTGGAACCCTACTTTCTTTCGACAAATGCTAATGCTAACAAATGCTAATGCTAGATTTTTAAAAAAATTGATAACTTGGAAACCAATAGGTTTTAAGCGCCCGTCTTTTAGTAAGTTGCATAGCTCTTCGAGACGAACACGTGGATATGAAATGTGTTATTTTTTTCAGATCGTCTTCAAAACCCACAAAATTACATAAGGCTATAGTAAGGCGTCAAAACATAGATTTTGAGTCTTAAATTTTCGATAGTGCTTATCTTTTGGTATGTTGTATAGCTCGTCGAGACGAACGCGTGGATATGAAATGTGTTCATCTTTTTTTTTTCAGATTGTCTTCAAAACCCCAAAACATAGATTTTAAGTCTTACATTTTCGATAATGTCTATCTTCCGGTATGTTGTATAGCTCGCCGAGATGAACACGTGGATATGAAATGTGTTCATTTTTTTTTTTAGATTGTCTTCAAAACCCACAAAATTATAATAAGGCTAATAGTAAGGCGTCAAAACATAGATTTTGAGTCTTACATTTTCGATAGTGCTTATCTTTTGGTATGTTATATAGCCCGTCGAGACGAACGCGTGGATATGAAATGTGTTAATTTTTTTCGGATTGTCTTCAAAACACTCAAAATTACATAAGGCTATAGTAAGGCGTCAAAACATAGATTTTGAGTCTTAAATTTTCGATAGTGCTTATCTTTTGGTATGTTGTATAGCTCGTCGAGACGAACGCGTGGATATGAAATGTGTTAATTTTTTTCGGATTGTCTTCAAAACACTCAAAATTACATAAGGCTATAGTAAGGCGTCAAAACATAGATTTTGAGTCTTAAATTTTCGATAGTGCTTATCGTTTGGTATGTTGTATAGCTCGTCGAGACGAACGTGTGGATGTATGACACATTGCTGTGCGACCCCTGGAACCCTCCTTTCTTTCGACAAATTCTAATGCTAACAAATGCTAATGCTAGATTTTAAAATAAATGTATAACTTGGAAACCAATAGGTTTTAAGCGCCCGTCTGTTAGTAAGTTGTATAGCTCTTCGAGATGAACACGTGGATATGAAATGTGTTAATTTTTTTCAGATTGTCTTCAAAACCCACAAAATTACATAAGGCTATAGTAAGGCGTCAAAACATAGATTTTGAGTCTTAAATTTTCGATAGTGCTTATCGTTTGGTATGTTGTATAGCTCGTCGAGACGAACGTGTGGATATGAAATGTGTTAATTTTTTTCGAATTGTCTTCAAAACACTCAAAATTACATAAGGCTATAGTAAGGCGTCAAAACATAGATTTTGAGTCTTAAATTTTCGATAGTGCTTATCTTTTGGTATGTTGTATAGCTCGTCGAGACGAACGCTTGGATATGAAATGTGTTCATCTTTTTTTTTTCAGATTGTCTTCAAAACCCCAAAACATAGATTTTAAGTCTTACATTTTCGATAATGTCTATCTTCCGGTATGTTGTATAGCTCGCCGAGATGAACGCGTGGATATGAAATGTGTTCATTTTTTTTTTTAGATCGTCTTCAAAACCCACAAAATTATAATAAGGCTAATAGTAAGGCGTCAAAACATAGATTTTGAGTCTTACATTTTCGATAGTGCTTATCTTTTGGTATGTTATATAGCCCGTCGAGACGAACGCGTGGATATGAAATGTGTTAATTTTTTTCGGATTGTCTTCAAAACACTCAAAATTACATAAGGCTATAGTAAGGCGTCAAAACATAGATTTTGAGTCTTAAATTTTCGATAGTGCTTATCGTTTGGTATGTTGTATAGCTCGTCGAGACGAACGTGTGGATGTATGACACATTGCTGTGCGACCCCTGGAACCCTCCTTTCTTTCGACAAATTCTAATGCTAACAAATGCTAATGCTAGATTTTAAAATAAATGTATAACTTGGAAACCAATAGGTTTTAAGCGCCCGTCTGTTAGTAAGTTGTATAGTAAGTTGTATAGTTCTTTTTTTTTTTTTTTCAGATTGTTTTCAAAACCCCCAAAATTACATAAGGCTATAGTAAGGCGTCAAAACATAGATTTTGAGACTTAAATTTTCGATAGTGCTTTTCTTTTGGTATGTTGTATAACTCGTCGAGACGAACGTGTGGATGTGTGACACATTGCTGTGTGACCCCTGGAACCCTACTTTCTTTCGACAAATGCTAATGCTAAGAAATGCTAATGCTAGATTTCAAAAAAAAATTGATAACTTGGAAACCAATAGGTTTTAAGCGCCCGTCTTTTAGTAAGTTGCATAGCTCTTCGAGACGAACACGTGGATATGAAATGTGTTATTTTTTTCAGATCGTCTTCAAAACCCACAAAATTACATAAGGCTATAGTAAGGCGTCAAAACATAGATTTTGAGTCTTAAATTTTCGATAGTGCTTATCTTTTGGTATGTTGTATAGCTCGTCGAGACGAACGCGTGGATATGAAATGTGTTAATTTTTTTCGGATTGTCTTCAAAACACTCAAAATTACATAAGGCTATAGTAAGGCGTCAAAACATAGATTTTGAGTCTTACATTTTCGATAGTGCTTATCGTTTGGTATGTTGTATAGCTTGTCGAGACGAACGTGTGGATGTGTGACACATTGCTGTGCGACCCCTGGAACCCTCCTTTTTTTCGACAAATGCTAACGCTAACAAATGCTAATGCTAGATTTAAAAAAAAATGGATAACTTGGAAACCAATAGGTTTTAAGCGCCCGTCTGTTAGTAAGTTGAATAGCTCTTCGAGACGAACACGTGGATATGAAATGTGTTCATTTTCTTTTTTTTTCAGATTGTTTTCAAAACCCCCAAAATTACATAAGGCTATAGTAAGGCGTCAAAACATAGATTTTGAGACTTACATTTTCGATAGTGCTTTTCTTTTGGTATGTTGTATAACTCGTCGAGACGAACGTGTGGATGTGTGACACATTGCTGTGTGACCCCTGGAACCCTACTTTCTTTCGACAAATGCTAATGCTAACAAATGCTAATGCTAGATTTTTAAAAAAATTGATAACTTGGAAACCAATAGGTTTTAAGCGCCCGTCTTTTAGTAAGTTGCATAGCTCTTCGAGACGAACACGTGGATATGAAATGTGTTATTTTTTTCAGATCGTCTTCAAAACCCACAAAATTACATGTGGCGTCAAAACATAGATTTTGAGTCTTAAATTTTCGATAGTGCTTATCTTTTGGTATGTTGTATAGCTCGTCGAGACGAACGCGTGGATATGAAATGTGTTAATTTTTTTCGGATTGTCTTCAAAACACTCAAAATTACATAAGGCTATAGTAAGGCGTCAAAACATAGATTTTGAGTCTTACATTTTCGATAGTGCTTATCGTTTGGTATGTTGTATAGCTCGTCGAGACGAACGTGTGGATGTGTGACACATTGCTGTGCGACCCCTGGAACCCTCCTTTTTTTCGACAAATGCTAACGCTAACAAATGCTAATGCTAGATTAAAAAAAAAAATGGATAACTTGGAAACCAATAGGTTTTAAGCGCCCGTCTGTTAGTAAGTTGAATAGCTCTTCGAGACGAACACGTGGATATGAAATGTGTAAGGCGTAGTAGTAAGGCGTCAAAACATAGATTTTGAGTCTTAAATTTTCGATAGTGCTTATCTTTTGGTATGTTGTATAGCTCGTCGAGACGAACGCGTGGATATGAAATGTGTTAATTTTTTTCGGATTGTCTTCAAAACACTCAAAATTACATAAGGCTATAGTAAGGCGTCAAAACATAGATTTTGAGACTTAAATTTTCGATAGTGCTTTTCTTTTGGTATGTTGTATAACTCGTCGAGACGAACGTGTGGATGTGTGACACATTGCTGTGTGACCCCTGGAACCCTACTTTCTTTCGACAAATGCTAATGCTAACAAATGCTAATGCTAGATTTTTAAAAAAATTGATAACTTGGAAACCAATAGGTTTTAAGCGCCCGTCTTTTAGTAAGTTGCATAGCTCTTCGAGACGAACACGTGGATATGAAATGTGTTATTTTTTTCAGATCGTCTTCAAAACCCACAAAATTACATAAGGCTATAGTAAGGCGTCAAAACATAGATTTTGAGTCGATAGTGCTTATCTTTTGGTATGTTGTATAGCTCGTCGAGACGAACGCGTGGATATGAAATGTGTACATCTTTTTTTTTTCAGATTGTCTTCAAAACCCCAAAACATAGATTTTAAGTCTTACATTTTCGATAATGTCTATCTTCCGGTATGTTGTATAGCTCGTCGAGATGAACGCGTGGATATGAAATGTGTTAATTTTTTTTTTTAGATTGTCTTCAAAACCCACAAAATTATAATAAGGCTAATAGTAAGGCGTCAAAACATAGATTTTGAGTCTTACATTTTCGATAGTGCTTATCGTTTGGTATGTTGTATAGCTCGTCGAGACGAACGTGTGGATGTATGACACATTGCTGTGCGACCCCTGGAACCCTCCTTTCTTTTGACAAATTCTAATGCTAACAAATGCTAATGCTAGATTTTAAAATAAATGTATAACTTGGAAACCAATAGGTTTTAAGCGCCCGTCTGTTAGTAAGTTGTATAGCTCTTCGAGACGAACACGTGGATATGAAATGTGTTAATTTTTTTCAGATTGTCTTCAAAACCCACAAAATTACATAAGGCTATAGTAAGGCGTCAAAACATAGATTTTGAGACTTAAATTTTCGATAGTGCTTATCTTTTGGTATGTTGTATAGCTCGTCGAGACGAACGTGTGGATGTGTGACACATTGCTGTGTGACCCCTGGAACCCTACTTTCTTTCGACGAATGCTAATGCTAACAAATGCTAATGCTAGATTTTTAAAAAAATGGATAACTTGGAAACCAATAGGTTTTAAGCGCCCGTCTTTTAGTAAGTTGCATAGCTCTTCGAGACGAACACGTGGATATGAAATGTGTTATTTTTTTTCAGATCGTCTTCAAAACCCACAAAATTACATAAGGCTATATAGTAAGGCGTCAAAACATAGATTTTGAGTCTTAAATTTTCGATAGTGCTTATCTTTTGGTATGTTGTATAGCTCGTCGAGACGAACGCGTGGATATGAAATGTGTTAATTTTTTTCGGATTGTCTTCAAAACACTCAAAATTACATAAGGCTATAGTAAGGCGTCAAAACATAGATTTTGAGTCTTAAATTTTCGATAGTGCTTATCGTTTGGTATGTTGTATAGCTCGTCGAGACGAACGTGTGGATGTGTGACACATTGCTGTGCGACCCCTGTAACCCTCCTTTTTTTCGACAAATGCTAACGCTAACAAATGCTAATGCTAGATTTAAAAAAAAATGGATAACTTGGAAACCAATAGGTTTTAAGCGCCCGTCTGTTAGTAAGTTGAATAGCTCTTCGAGACGAACACGTGGATATGAAATGTGTTCATTTTTTTTTTCCAGATTGTTTTCAAAACCCCCAAAATTACATAAGGCTATAGTAAGGCGTCAAAACATAGATTTTGAGACTTAAATTTTCGATAGTGCTTTTCTTTTGGTATGTTGTATAGCTCGTCGAGACGAACGTGTGGATGTGTGACACATTGCTGTGTGACCCCTGGAACCCTACTTTCTTTCGACAAATGCTAATGCTAACAAATGCTAATGCTAGATTTTTAAAAAAATTGATAACTTGGAAACCAATAGGTTTTAAGCGCCCGTCTTTTAGTAAGTTGAATAGCTCTTCGAGACGAACACGTGGATATGAAATGTGTTATTTTTTTTCAGATCGTCTTCAAAACCCACAAAATTACATAAGGCTATAGTAAGGCGTCAAAACATAGATTTTGAGTCTTAAATTTTCGATAGTGCTTATCTTTTGGTATGTTGTATAGCTCGTCGAGACGAACGCGTGGATATGAAATGTGTTCATCTTTTTTTTTCAGATTGTCTTCAAAACCCCAAAACATAGATTTTAAGTCTTAAATTTTCGATAATGTCTACCTTCCGGTATGTTGTATAGCTCGTCGAGACGAACGTGTGGATGTGTGACACATTGCTGTGCGACCCCTGGAACCCTCCTCTTTTTTTTGACAAATGCTAATGCTAACAAATGCTATTGCTAGATTTTTCAAAGTGCGATAACTCGGAAACCAATAGGTTTTAAGCGCCTGTCTGTATGTTGTATAGCTCTTCGAGACGAACACGTGGATATGAAATGTGTTAATTTTTTTCAGATTGTCTTCAAAACCCCCTAAATTACATAAGGCTATAGTAAGGCGTCAAAACATAGATTTTGAGTCTTACATTTTTGATAGTGCTTATCTTTTGGTATGTTGTATAGCTCGTCGAGACGAACGTGTGGATATGAAATGTGTAAATTTTTTTCGGATTGTCTTCAAAACACTCAAAATTACATAAGGCTATATAGTAAGGCGTCAAAACATAGATTTTGAGTCTTACATTTTCGATAGTGCTTATCGTTTGGTATGTTGTATAGCTCGTCGAGACGAACGTGTGGATGTGTGACACATTGCTGTGCGACCCCTGGAACCCTCCTTTTTTTCGACAAATGCTAACGCTAACAAATGCTAATGCTAGATTTTAAAAAAAAATGGATAACTTGGAAACCAATAGGTTTTAAGCGCCCGTCTGTTAGTAAGTTGAATAGCTCTTCGAGACGAACACGTGGATATGAAATGTGTTCATTTTCTTTTTTTTTCAGATTGTTTTCAAAACCCCCAAAATTACATAAGGCTATAGTAAGGCGTCAAAACATAGATTTTGAGACTTAAATTTTCGATAGTGCTTTTCTTTTGGTATGTTGTATAGCTCGTCGAGACGAACGTGTGGATGTGTGACACATTGCTGTGTGACCCCTGGAACCCTACTTTCTTTCGACAAATGCTAATGCTAACAAATGCTAATGCTAGATTTTTAAAAAAATTGATAACTTGGAAACCAATAGGTTTTAAGCGCCCGTCTTTTAGTAAGTTGCATAGCTCTTCGAGACGAACACGTGGATATGAAATGTGTAATTTTTTTCAGATCGTCTTCAAAACCCACAAAATTACGTAAGGCGTCAAAACATAGATTTTGAGTCTTAAATTTTCGATAGTGCTTATCTTTTGGTATGTTGTATAGCTCGTCGAGACGAACGCGTGGATATGAAATGTGTTCATCTTTTTTTTTCAGATTGTCTTCAAAACCCCAAAACATAGATTTTAAGTCTTAAATTTTCGATAATGTCTATCTTCCGGTATGTTGTATAGCTCGTCGAGACGAACGTGTGGATGTGTGACACATTGCTGTGCGACCCCTGGAACCCTCCTCTTTTTTTTGACAAATGCTAATGCTAACAAATGCTATTGCTAGATTTTTCAAAGTGCGATAACTCGGAAACCAATAGGTTTTAAGCGCCTGTCTGTATGTTGTATAGCTCTTCGAGACGAACACGTGGATATGAAATGTGTTAATTTTTTTCAGATTGTCTTCAAAACCCCCTAAATTACATAAGGCTATAGTAAGGCGTCAAAACATAGATTTTGAGTCTTACATTTTTGATAGTGCTTATCTTTTGGTATGTTGTATAGCTCGTCGAGACGAACGCGTGGATATGAAATGTGTAAATTTTTTTCGGATTGTCTTCAAAACACTCAAAATTACATAAGGCTATATAGTAAGGCGTCAAAACATAGATTTTGAGTCTTACATTTTCGATAGTGCTTATCGTTTGGTATGTTGTATAGCTCGTCGAGACGAACGTGTGGATGTGTGACACATTGCTGTGCGACCCCTGGAACCCTCCTTTTTTTCGACAAATGCTAACGCTAACAAATGCTAATGCTAGATTTTAAAAAAAAATGGATAACTTGGAAACCAATAGGTTTTAAGCGCCCGTCTGTTAGTAAGTTGAATAGCTCTTCGAGACGAACACGTGGATATGAAATGTGTTCATTTTCTTTTTTTTTCAGATTGTTTTCAAAACCCCCAAAATTACATAAGGCTATAGTAAGGCGTCAAAACATAGATTTTGAGACTTAAATTTTCGATAGTGCTTTTCTTTTGGTATGTTGTATAGCTCGTCGAGACGAACGTGTGGATGTGTGACACATTGCTGTGTGACCCCTGGAACCCTACTTTCTTTCGACAAATGCTAATGCTAACAAATGCTAATGCTAGATTTTAAAAAAAATTGATAACTTGGAAACCAATAGGTTTTAAGCGCCCGTCTTTTAGTAAGTTGCATAGCTCTTCGAGACGAACACGTGGATATGAAATGTGTAATTTTTTTCAGATCGTCTTCAAAACCCACAAAATTACATAAGGCTATAGTAAGGCGTCAAAACATAGATTTTGAGTCTTACATTTTTGATAGTGCTTATCTTTTGGTATGTTGTATAGCTCGTCGAGACGAACGCGTGGATATGAAATGTGTTAATTTTTTTCGGATTGTCTTCAAAACACTCAAAATTACATAAGGCTATAGTAAGGCGTCAAAACATAGATTTTGAGTCTTACATTTTCGATAGTGCTTATCGTTTGGTATGTTGTATAGCTCGTCGAGACGAACGTGTGGATGTGTGACACATTGCTGTGCGACCCCTGGAACCCTCCTTTTTTTCGACAAATGCTAACGCTAACAAATGCTAATGCTAGATTAAAAAAAAAAATGGATAACTTGGAAACCAATAGGTTTTAAGCGCCCGTCTGTTAGTAAGTTGAATAGCTCTTCGAGACGAACACGTGGATATGAAATGTGTAAGGCGTAGTAGTAAGGCGTCAAAACATAGATTTTGAGTCTTAAATTTTCGATAGTGCTTATCTTTTGGTATGTTGTATAGCTCGTCGAGACGAACGCGTGGATATGAAATGTGTTAATTTTTTTCGGATTGTCTTCAAAACACTCAAAATTACATAAGGCTATAGTAAGGCGTCAAAACATAGATTTTGAGACTTAAATTTTCGATAGTGCTTTTCTTTTGGTATGTTGTATAACTCGTCGAGACGAACGTGTGGATGTGTGACACATTGCTGTGTGACCCCTGGAACCCTACTTTCTTTCGACAAATGCTAATGCTAACAAATGCTAATGCTAGATTTTTAAAAAAATTGATAACTTGGAAACCAATAGGTTTTAAGCGCCCGTCTTTTAGTAAGTTGCATAGCTCTTCGAGACGAACACGTGGATATGAAATGTGTTATTTTTTTCAGATCGTCTTCAAAACCCACAAAATTACATAAGGCTATAGTAAGGCGTCAAAACATAGATTTTGAGTCGATAGTGCTTATCTTTTGGTATGTTGTATAGCTCGTCGAGACGAACGCGTGGATATGAAATGTGTACATCTTTTTTTTTTCAGATTGTCTTCAAAACCCCAAAACATAGATTTTAAGTCTTACATTTTCGATAATGTCTATCTTCCGGTATGTTGTATAGCTCGTCGAGATGAACGCGTGGATATGAAATGTGTTAATTTTTTTTTTTAGATTGTCTTCAAAACCCACAAAATTATAATAAGGCTAATAGTAAGGCGTCAAAACATAGATTTTGAGTCTTACATTTTCGATAGTGCTTATCGTTTGGTATGTTGTATAGCTCGTCGAGACGAACGTGTGGATGTATGACACATTGCTGTGCGACCCCTGGAACCCTCCTTTCTTTTGACAAATTCTAATGCTAACAAATGCTAATGCTAGATTTTAAAATAAATGTATAACTTGGAAACCAATAGGTTTTAAGCGCCCGTCTGTTAGTAAGTTGTATAGCTCTTCGAGACGAACACGTGGATATGAAATGTGTTAATTTTTTTCAGATTGTCTTCAAAACCCACAAAATTACATAAGGCTATAGTAAGGCGTCAAAACATAGATTTTGAGACTTAAATTTTCGATAGTGCTTATCTTTTGGTATGTTGTATAGCTCGTCGAGACGAACGTGTGGATGTGTGACACATTGCTGTGTGACCCCTGGAACCCTACTTTCTTTCGACGAATGCTAATGCTAACAAATGCTAATGCTAGATTTTTAAAAAAATGGATAACTTGGAAACCAATAGGTTTTAAGCGCCCGTCTTTTAGTAAGTTGCATAGCTCTTCGAGACGAACACGTGGATATGAAATGTGTTATTTTTTTTCAGATCGTCTTCAAAACCCACAAAATTACATAAGGCTATATAGTAAGGCGTCAAAACATAGATTTTGAGTCTTAAATTTTCGATAGTGCTTATCTTTTGGTATGTTGTATAGCTCGTCGAGACGAACGCGTGGATATGAAATGTGTTAATTTTTTTCGGATTGTCTTCAAAACACTCAAAATTACATAAGGCTATAGTAAGGCGTCAAAACATAGATTTTGAGTCTTAAATTTTCGATAGTGCTTATCGTTTGGTATGTTGTATAGCTCGTCGAGACGAACGTGTGGATGTGTGACACATTGCTGTGCGACCCCTGTAACCCTCCTTTTTTTCGACAAATGCTAACGCTAACAAATGCTAATGCTAGATTTAAAAAAAAATGGATAACTTGGAAACCAATAGGTTTTAAGCGCCCGTCTGTTAGTAAGTTGAATAGCTCTTCGAGACGAACACGTGGATATGAAATGTGTTCATTTTTTTTTTCCAGATTGTTTTCAAAACCCCCAAAATTACATAAGGCTATAGTAAGGCGTCAAAACATAGATTTTGAGACTTAAATTTTCGATAGTGCTTTTCTTTTGGTATGTTGTATAGCTCGTCGAGACGAACGTGTGGATGTGTGACACATTGCTGTGTGACCCCTGGAACCCTACTTTCTTTCGACAAATGCTAATGCTAACAAATGCTAATGCTAGATTTTTAAAAAAATTGATAACTTGGAAACCAATAGGTTTTAAGCGCCCGTCTTTTAGTAAGTTGAATAGCTCTTCGAGACGAACACGTGGATATGAAATGTGTTATTTTTTTTCAGATCGTCTTCAAAACCCACAAAATTACATAAGGCTATAGTAAGGCGTCAAAACATAGATTTTGAGTCTTAAATTTTCGATAGTGCTTATCTTTTGGTATGTTGTATAGCTCGTCGAGACGAACGCGTGGATATGAAATGTGTTCATCTTTTTTTTTCAGATTGTCTTCAAAACCCCAAAACATAGATTTTAAGTCTTAAATTTTCGATAATGTCTACCTTCCGGTATGTTGTATAGCTCGTCGAGACGAACGTGTGGATGTGTGACACATTGCTGTGCGACCCCTGGAACCCTCCTCTTTTTTTTGACAAATGCTAATGCTAACAAATGCTATTGCTAGATTTTTCAAAGTGCGATAACTCGGAAACCAATAGGTTTTAAGCGCCTGTCTGTATGTTGTATAGCTCTTCGAGACGAACACGTGGATATGAAATGTGTTAATTTTTTTCAGATTGTCTTCAAAACCCCCTAAATTACATAAGGCTATAGTAAGGCGTCAAAACATAGATTTTGAGTCTTACATTTTTGATAGTGCTTATCTTTTGGTATGTTGTATAGCTCGTCGAGACGAACGTGTGGATATGAAATGTGTAAATTTTTTTCGGATTGTCTTCAAAACACTCAAAATTACATAAGGCTATATAGTAAGGCGTCAAAACATAGATTTTGAGTCTTACATTTTCGATAGTGCTTATCGTTTGGTATGTTGTATAGCTCGTCGAGACGAACGTGTGGATGTGTGACACATTGCTGTGCGACCCCTGGAACCCTCCTTTTTTTCGACAAATGCTAACGCTAACAAATGCTAATGCTAGATTTTAAAAAAAAATGGATAACTTGGAAACCAATAGGTTTTAAGCGCCCGTCTGTTAGTAAGTTGAATAGCTCTTCGAGACGAACACGTGGATATGAAATGTGTTCATTTTCTTTTTTTTTCAGATTGTTTTCAAAACCCCCAAAATTACATAAGGCTATAGTAAGGCGTCAAAACATAGATTTTGAGACTTAAATTTTCGATAGTGCTTTTCTTTTGGTATGTTGTATAGCTCGTCGAGACGAACGTGTGGATGTGTGACACATTGCTGTGTGACCCCTGGAACCCTACTTTCTTTCGACAAATGCTAATGCTAACAAATGCTAATGCTAGATTTTTAAAAAAATTGATAACTTGGAAACCAATAGGTTTTAAGCGCCCGTCTTTTAGTAAGTTGCATAGCTCTTCGAGACGAACACGTGGATATGAAATGTGTAATTTTTTTCAGATCGTCTTCAAAACCCACAAAATTACGTAAGGCGTCAAAACATAGATTTTGAGTCTTAAATTTTCGATAGTGCTTATCTTTTGGTATGTTGTATAGCTCGTCGAGACGAACGCGTGGATATGAAATGTGTTCATCTTTTTTTTTCAGATTGTCTTCAAAACCCCAAAACATAGATTTTAAGTCTTAAATTTTCGATAATGTCTATCTTCCGGTATGTTGTATAGCTCGTCGAGACGAACGTGTGGATGTGTGACACATTGCTGTGCGACCCCTGGAACCCTCCTCTTTTTTTTGACAAATGCTAATGCTAACAAATGCTATTGCTAGATTTTTCAAAGTGCGATAACTCGGAAACCAATAGGTTTTAAGCGCCTGTCTGTATGTTGTATAGCTCTTCGAGACGAACACGTGGATATGAAATGTGTTAATTTTTTTCAGATTGTCTTCAAAACCCCCTAAATTACATAAGGCTATAGTAAGGCGTCAAAACATAGATTTTGAGTCTTACATTTTTGATAGTGCTTATCTTTTGGTATGTTGTATAGCTCGTCGAGACGAACGCGTGGATATGAAATGTGTAAATTTTTTTCGGATTGTCTTCAAAACACTCAAAATTACATAAGGCTATATAGTAAGGCGTCAAAACATAGATTTTGAGTCTTACATTTTCGATAGTGCTTATCGTTTGGTATGTTGTATAGCTCGTCGAGACGAACGTGTGGATGTGTGACACATTGCTGTGCGACCCCTGGAACCCTCCTTTTTTTCGACAAATGCTAACGCTAACAAATGCTAATGCTAGATTTTAAAAAAAAATGGATAACTTGGAAACCAATAGGTTTTAAGCGCCCGTCTGTTAGTAAGTTGAATAGCTCTTCGAGACGAACACGTGGATATGAAATGTGTTCATTTTCTTTTTTTTTCAGATTGTTTTCAAAACCCCCAAAATTACATAAGGCTATAGTAAGGCGTCAAAACATAGATTTTGAGACTTAAATTTTCGATAGTGCTTTTCTTTTGGTATGTTGTATAGCTCGTCGAGACGAACGTGTGGATGTGTGACACATTGCTGTGTGACCCCTGGAACCCTACTTTCTTTCGACAAATGCTAATGCTAACAAATGCTAATGCTAGATTTTAAAAAAAATTGATAACTTGGAAACCAATAGGTTTTAAGCGCCCGTCTTTTAGTAAGTTGCATAGCTCTTCGAGACGAACACGTGGATATGAAATGTGTAATTTTTTTCAGATCGTCTTCAAAACCCACAAAATTACATAAGGCTATAGTAAGGCGTCAAAACATAGATTTTGAGTCTTACATTTTTGATAGTGCTTATCTTTTGGTATGTTGTATAGCTCGTCGAGACGAACGCGTGGATATGAAATGTGTTAATTTTTTTCGGATTGTCTTCAAAACACTCAAAATTACATAAGGCTATATAGTAAGGCGTCAAAACATAGATTTTGAGTCTTACATTTTCGATAGTGCTTATCGTTTGGTATGTTGTATAGCTCGTCGAGACGAACGTGTGGATGTGTGACACATTGCTGTGCGACCCCTGGAACCCTCCTTTTTTTCGACAAATGCTAACGCTAACAAATGCTAATGCTAGATTTTTAAAAAAAATGGATAACTTGGAAACCAATAGGTTTTAAGCGCCCGTCTGTTAGTAAGTTGAATAGCTCTTCGAGACGAACACGTGGATATGAAATGTGTTAATTTTTTTTTTTTTTCAGATTGTTTTCAAAACCCCCAAAATTACATAAGGCTATAGTAAGGCGTCAAAACATAGATTTTGAGACTTAAATTTTCGATAGTGCTTTTCTTTTGGTATGTTGTATAGCTCGTCGAGACGAACGTGTGGATGTGTGACACATTGCTGTGTGACCCCTGGAACCCTACTTTCTTTCGACAAATGCTAATGCTAACAAATGCTAATGCTAGATTTTTAAAAAAATTGATAACTTGGAAACCAATAGGTTTTAAGCGCCCGTCTTTTAGTAAGTTGCATAGCTCTTCGAGACGAACACGTGGATATGAAATGTGTTATTTTTTTTTTCAGATCGTCTTCAAAACCCACAAAATTACATAAGGCTATAGTAAGGCGTCAAAACATAGATTTTGAGTCTTACATTTTCGATAGTGCTTATCTTTTGGTATGTTGTATAGCTCGTCGAGACGAACGCGTGGATATGAAATGTGTTCATCTTTTTTTTTCAGATTGTCTTCAAAACCCCAAAACATAGATTTTAAGTCTTAAATTTTCGATAATGTCTATCTTCCGGTATGTTGTATAGCTCGTCGAGACGAACGTGTGGATGTGTGACACATTGCTGTGCGACCCCTGGAACCCTCCTCTTTTTTTTGACAAATGCTAATGCTAACAAATGCTATTGCTAGATTTTTCAAAGTGCGATAACTCGGAAACCAATAGGTTTTAAGCGCCTGTCTGTATGTTGTATAGCTCTTCGAGACGAACACGTGGATATGAAACGTGTTAATTTTTTTCAGATTGTCTTCAAAACCCCCTAAATTACATAAGGCTATAGTAAGGCGTCAAAACATAGATTTTGAGTCTTAAATTTTCGATAATGCCTATCTTTTGGTATGTTGTATAGCTCGTCGAGACGAACGTGTGGATGTGTGACACATTGCTGTGTGACCCTTGGAACCCTACTTTCTTTCGACAAATGCTAATGCTAACAAATGCTAATGCTAGATTTAAAAAAAATTGATAACTTGGAAACCAATAGATTTTAAGCGCCCGTCTGTTAGTAAGTTGAATAGCTCTTCGAGACGAACACGTGGATATGAAATGTGTTCTTTTTTTTTTTTTTCAGATTGTTTTCAAAACCCCCAAAATTACATAAGGCTATAATAAGGCGTCAAAACATAGATTTTGAGACTTAAATTTTCGATAGTGCTTTTCTTTTGGTATGTTGTATAGCTCGTCGAGACGAACGTGTGGATGTGTGACACATTGCTGTGTGACCCCTGGAACCCTACTTTCTTTCGACAAATGCTAATGCTAACAAATGCTAATGCTAGATTTAAAAAAAAATTGATAACTTGGAAACCAATAGGTTTTAAGCGCCCGTCTTTTAGTAAGTTGCATAGCTCTTCGAGACGAACACGTGGATATGAAATGTGTTATTTTTTTTCAGATCGTCTTCAAAACCCACAAAATTACATAAGGCTATAGTAAGGCGTCAAAACATAGATTTTGAGTCTTACATTTTTGATAGTGCTTTTCTTTTGGTATGTTGTATAGCTCGTCGAGACGAACGCGTGGATATGAAATGTGTTATTTTTTTTCGGATTGTCTTCAAAACCCCCTAAATTACATAAGGCGTAAGGCGTCAAAACATAGATTTTGATTCTTAAATTTTCGATAATGCCTATCTTTTGGTATGTTGTATAGCTCGTCGAGACGAACGTGTGGATGTGTGACACATTGCTGTGTGACCCTTGGAACCCTACTTTCTTTCGACAAATGCTAATGCTAACAAATGCTAATGCTAGATTTAAAAAAAATTGATAACTTGGAAACCAATAGGTTTTAAGCGCCCGTCTGTTAGTAAGTTGAATAGCTCTTCGAGACGAACACGTGGATATGAAATGTGTTCATTTTTTTTTTTTTTTCAGATTGTTTTCAAAATCCCCAAAATTACATAAGGCTATAGTAAGGCGTTAAAACATAGATTTTGAGACTTACATTTTCGATAGTGCTTTTCTTTTGGTATGTTGTATAGCTCGTCGAGACGAACGTGTGGATGTGTGACACATTGCTGTGCGACCCCTGGAACCCTATTTTCTTTCGAAAAATGCTAATGCTAATAAATGCTAATGCTAGAATTTTAAATAATGCGATAACTCGGAAACCAATAGGTTTTAAACGCACGTCTTTTAGTATGTTGTATAGCTCTTCGAGACGAACACGTGGATATGAAATTTGTTAATTTTTTTTCAGATTGTCTTCAAAACCCACAAAATTACATAAGGCGTCAAAACATAGATTCCTCGATTTGTCAAAGTGCGATAACTCGGAAACCAATAGGTTTTAAGCCTGTCTCTTGGTATGTTGTATAGCTCTTCGAGACGAACACGTGGATATGAAATAATTTTTTCATTTTTTTTTTCAGATTGTCTTCAAAACCCCCAAAATTACATAAGACTATAGTAAGGCGTCAAAACATAGATTTTGAGTCTTACATTTTCGATAGTGCTTATCTTTTGGTATGTTGTATAGCTCGTCGAGACGAACGTGTGGATTTGTGACACATTGCTGTGCGACCCCTGGAACCCTACTTTCTTTCAACAAATGCTAATGCTAACAAATGCTAATGCTAGATTTTTTTTAAATGTGATAACTCGGAAACCAATAGATTTTAAGCGCCCGTCTTTTAGTATGTTGTATAGCTCTTCGAGACGAACGCGTGGATATGAAATTTGTAAAAAAAAATCAGATTGTCTTCAAAACCCACAAAATTACATAAGGCTATAGTAAGGCGTCAAAACATAGATTTTGAGTCTTACATTTTCGATAGTGCTTATCTTTTGGTATGTTATATAGCTCGTCGAGACGAACGCGTGGATATGAAATGTGTAAATTTTTTTCGGATTGTCTTCAAAACACTCAAAATTACATAAGGCTATAGTAAGGCGTCAAAACATAGATTTTGAGTCTTAAATTTTCGATAGTGCTTATCTTTTGGTATGTTGTATAGCTCGTCGAGACGAACGTGTGGATGTGTGACACATTGCTGTGCGACCCCTGGAACCCTCCTTTCTTTCGACAAATTCTAATGCTAACAAATGCTATTGCTAGATTTTAAAACAAATGTATAACTTGGAAACCAATAGGTTTTAAGCGCCCGTCTGTTAGTAAGTTGTATAGCTCTTCGAGACGAACACGTGGATATGAAATGTGTTAATTTTTTTCAGATTGTCTTCAAAACCAACAAAATTACATAAGGCTATAGTAAGGCGTCAAAACATAGATTTTGAGTGTTAAATTTTTGATAGTGCTTATCGTTTGGTATGTTGTATAGCTCGTCGAGACGAACGTGTGGATGTGTGACACATTGCTGTGCGACCCCTGGAACCCTCCTTTTTTTTGACAAATGCTAACGCTAACCAATGCTAATGCTAGATTTTTTTAAAAATGGATAACTTGGAAACCAATAGGTTTTAAGCGCCCGTCTGTTAGTAAGTTGAATAGCTCTTCGAGACGAACACGTGGATATGAAATGTGTTCATTTTTTTTTTTCAGATTGTTTTCAAAACCCCCAAAATTACATAAGGCTATAGTAAGGCGTCAAAACATAGATTTTGAGACAGAAATTTTCGATAGTGCTTTTCTTTTGTTATGTTGTATAGCTCGTCGAGACAAACGTGTGGATGTGTGACACATTGCTGTGTGACCCCTGGAACCCTACTTTCTTTCGACAAATGCTAATGCTAACAAATGCTAATGCTAGATTTAAAAAAAAAATGATAACTTGGAAACCAATAGGTTTTAAGCGCCCGTCTGTTAGTAAGTTGAATAGCTCTTCGAGACGAACACGTGGATATGAAATGTGTTCATTTTTTTTTCAGATTGTTTTCAAAACCCCCAAAATTACATAAGGCTTATAATAAGGCGTCAAAACATAGATTTTGAGACTTAAATTTTCGATAGTGCTTTTATTTTGGTATGTTGTATAGCTCGTCGAGACGAACGTGTGGATGTGTGACACATTGCTGTGCGACCCCTGGAACCCTACTTTCTTTCGAAAAATGCTAATGCTAATAAATGCTAATGCTAGAATTTTAAATAATGCGATAACTCGGAAACCAATAGGTTTTAAGCGCATATCTTTTAGTATGTTGTATAGCTCTTCGAGACGAACACGTGGGTATGAAATGTGTTATTTTTTTTTTTCAGATTGTCTTCAAAACCCACAAAATTACATAAGGCTATATAGTAAGGCGTCAAAACATAGATTTTGAGTCTTAAATTTTCGATAGTGCTTATCTTTTGGTATGTTGTATAGCTCGTCGAGACGAACGCGTGGATATGAAATGTGTTCATCTTTTTTTTTCAGATTGTCTTCAAAACCCCCTAAATTACATAAGGCTATAGTAAGGCGTCAAAACATAGATTTTAAGTCTTACATTTTCGATAATGTCTATCTTCCGGTATGTTGTATAGCTCGTCGAGACGAACGTGTGGATGTGTGACACATTGCTGTGCGACCCCTGGAACCCTCCTTTTTTTCGACAAATGCTAATGCTAACAAATGCTATTGCTAGATTTTTCAAAGTGCGATAACTCGGAAACCAATAGGTTTTAAGTACCCGTCTTTTAGTATGTTGTATAGCTCTTCGAGACGAACGCGTGGATATGAAATGTGTTAATTTTTTTCAGATTGTCTTCAAAACCCCCAAAATTACATAATATAGTAAGGCGTCAAAACATAGATTTTAAGTCTTAAATTTTCGATAATGCTTATCTTTTGGTATGTTGTATAGCTCGTCGAGACGAACGTGTGGATGTGTGACACATTGCTGTGCGACCCCTGGAACCCTACTTTCTTTCGACAAATGCTAATGCTAACAAATGCTAATGCTAGATTTTTCAAAGTGCGATAACTTCGAAACCAATAGGTTTTAAGCGCCCGTCTTTTATTATGTTGTATAGCTCTTCGAGACGAACACGTGGATATGAAATGTGTTATTTTTTTCAGATTGTCTTCAAAACCCACAAAATTACATAAGGCTATAGTAAGGCGTCAAAACATAGATTTTGAGTCTTAAATTTTCGATATTGCTTATCAATTGGTATGTTGTATAGCTCGTCGAGACGAACAAGTGGATATGAAATGTGTTCATTTTTTTTTTTTTTTCAGATTGTTTTCAAAACCCCCAAAATTACATACGACAGGGCCCGTGATCGGGGTGTCCCCTCAAATGCCTGAGAACAGTCTGGGTTTTATTTCCCTGAATCCCGCTTATATTATTATCTAAGGTTTTCCGTCCTGGATGCTGTCAACAACTACTTTTACTTTTATTGTTTTTTCTTTGGCTGACTTTTTTGTCTTTTTGTTTTGGTCTGTCTTTGTCTTTTTGTCTGTTTTTTCGTGTCCTTCCTATGTCAAAGGGGAAACTCACTTTTTCACCTGTTTTGTATTTTGCTACATACCGGTACCCCCAATAAAAACTATATTAAAATAAATAAAACCCACAAAATTACATAAGGCGTAAGGCGTCAAAACATAGATTTTGAGTCTTACATTTTCGATAGTGCTTATCTTTTGGTATGTTGTATAGCTCGTCGAGACGAACGCGTGGATATGAAATGTGTTAATTTTTTTTTTCAGATTGTTTTCAAAACCCCCAAAATTACATAAGGCTATAGTAAGGCGTCAAAACATAGATTTTGAGCGCCCGTCTTTTAGTATGTTGTATAGCTCTTCGAGACGAACGCGTGGATATGAAATGTTTAAATTTTTTTCAGATTGTCTTCAAAACCCCCAAAATTACATAAGGCTATAATAGTAAGGCGTCAAAACATAGATTTTGAGTCTTACATTTTCGATAATGCTTATCTTTTGGTATGTTGTATAGCTTGTCGAGACGAACTTGTGGATGTGTGACACATTGCTGTGCGACCCCTGGAACCCTACTTTTTTCGACACATTTTCAAAGTGTGGTAACTCATGAAATATATATATATTTTTTTAGATTGTCTTCAAAACCCCCAAAATTACATAAGACTATAGTAATCCTGGTCTCAATAATGCCTCCCCCTGGCCAGCCGGGGCGCTCAATGGAGGGGAAAGGAACTGGTTGGAATAACCTGTTCCTTCAACGCGCTACGTCCATCCCGGGGAAATCCCCCCTGTCAGGTGAAAAGAAACAGCTTGTGACTACTCATGCATTGAAGGAAGCATGAGGTCAGTCCGTTGTCTCCCCAGGCGTGGCAGAGGGAGAGCAGAGCCCAGGATTACATAGGCAATTGGCACTGGGTGAAAATGGGTTGCAAAATCGTGGGTTAAAAATTATAAAAAAATGACATAAGACTATAGTAAGGCATCAAAACATAGATTTTAAGTCTTACATTTCCGATAGTGCCTATCTTTTGGTATGTTGTATAGCTCGTCTAGACGAACGTGTGGATGTGTGACACATTGCTGTGCGACCCCTGGTACTTTTTTTGGACAAATGATAATGCTAACAAATGCTAATGCTAACAAATGCTAATGTTATAAATGCTAATGCTAACACCAACTGCTACACAGGGTTGCACACACTTAGCGAGTTGCAGGCACACTTAAAATGTCTTAGAAATTGTCTCCTTAATTCTAAATCTAATCCTCGAATTTTCAAAGTGTGATAACTCGGAAAGCAATAGGTTTTAAGTGCCCGTCTTTTAGTATGTTGTATAGCTCATCGAGACGAACGCGTGGATATGAAATTAATTCATTTTTTTCCGATAGTGCCTATCTTTTAGTATGTTGTATAGCCCGTCGAGGCGAACGTGTGGATGTGTGACACATTGCTGTGCGACCCCTGGAACCCTACTTTTTTCCGATAAATGCTAATGCTAACAAATGCTAATGTTAAAAATGCTAATGCTAACACCAACCGCTACACAGGGTTGCACACACCTAGCGAGTTGCAGGCACAATTAAAATGTCTTAGAAATTGTCTCCTTAATTGTAAATCTAATCCTAGATTGTTCAAAGTGTGATAAATTGGAATCCAATAGGTTTTAAGCACCCATCTTTTAGTATGTTCTATAGCTCGCCAAGACGAACGTGATATGAGTTTAAAAATATTTTTTCCGTTTGACTTCAAAACCCCCAAAAAGACAAAAGACTATAATAGGTCAAAACATCGATTTTAGGTCTTAATTTTCCGATAATGCCCATCTTTTAGTATGTTGTATAACATGCCGAGACGAACGTGTGGATGTGTGACACATTGCTGTGCGACCCCTGGAACCCTAACTTCTTAGCATTTGTTTGCTACTTTATCCTTAATTCTAAATCTAACACTAAAGTGTATTATGACAGACAGATCAATATCTGACAGCAGGACACCGCAGGGAATTGAACCCCGTCCCAGTGAACCAGGAGTTCCATACCGGTGTCTTTTCAAGGTTGTCATAAAGTGTTTGTGTTTTCTTTCTATTAGAAGATACTACATGTGTAATGTAGTCTAAAGTAGCTCGCCTAGACGAACACGTGGATATAAGTTTAATCTTTTTTTTTTCTCCGATTGACTTCAACACCCCAAAAAAAGACAAAAGACCATGTCCTCGAAACAAAGATTTTAAGCCTTAATTTTGCTGATAGTGCCCATATTTTAGTATGTTGTATAGCTCGTCAAGAGGAACGTGTGGATGTGATGTGACACATTGCTGTGCGACCCCTGGCTGGAACCCTAACTTTTTTATATATTTTTTTGCTACTTTCTACTTAATTCCAAATCTAATTGCGACCGTCAGGTCGCAGTTACTACCAAAACCTCGACAGGCTGTCTGTCAGTCTGTCCGTCACGTCACACTTTTCCCCAACTCATATCTCCGCCACCGTTGCCCCAATCCATGCCAAACTTTGCACACACACTCCTTGCCTGCCAATCCACAACCTCCACCCCTCCCGGGACCCCCGGAGCTCCAGGGACCCCCAGGGACCCCCTGTTGCCACTGCCAAAAAGTGCTAAAATGACCAATGACCACCCCAACGGGGCTGTTCACGGGGAATTCCCAGGGACCACCGACTCCTGGTGCTCCAGAATGGATGCAAAAGTGGTCGCACCCCTAGTGGAGGACCCCCGCCACTGCAGCACACATAGAATGCTTAACTCGGGCTAGGAGCGACCGGGAGGGCCGGTACCCACGCACCCGCCTCGGCGGCGCCAAGAGAGCCGTCAACATGAATCTGTCCTATATAGCGCCACCATCAAGCCCATTTTTTCAAACACATTTTTGGACACTGCTCCTACAGATTATGCCCTAAAATCACACAAATCGGTACACAGTATGTCTACACTCATGTCATCAACATGGATCTGTCCCATATAGCGCCACCATCAGGCCCATTTTTTCAAACACATTTTTGGACACTGCTCCTACAGATTTTGCCCTAAAATCACGCAAATCGGTACACAGTATGTCTACACTCATGCCATCAACATTGATCTGTCCCATATAGCGCCACCATCGGGCCGACTTTTTCAAACACATTTTTGGACACTGCCCCTACAGATTTTGCCCTAAAATTATGCAAATCGGTACACAGTAGGCCTATGTCTACACTCATGTCATCAACATGGATCTGTCCCATATATTTTTTCAAACACATTTTTTGGACACTGCTCCTACACATTTTGCCCTAAAATCACGCTGTGACCTGATGGTCGCTTATCTCCCGATTAGGGAGTCTTACTGGTAATAGATTGTTCAAAGTGCTATAACTTGGATCCAATAGGTTTTAAGGGCCCATCTTTTAGTATGTTCTATGGCTCGCCCAGACGAACACTTGGATATGAGTTTAATTCATTTTGTTCCATTGATAAATGAGGGTCACAATTTCCCCAACGACAGTACATTATCTCAGTCTCTCTCTCTCTCTCTCTCTCTCTCTCTCTCTCTCTCTCTCTCTCTCTCTCTCGTTCCAGTGTCTCTGAGAGTCAGACCGGCAAGATCTCAATTCTTTCCATTTGAATCCATCTCACTGAGCTGTGCTGGAGGAGGTCTAACGGTGTTGGGTGGTCTGTGAAGAGAAACACCAGTATTTTGTGTGCCAGTTGTTTTGGCGTCCGAAATGTTACAGCAAACTACCTAGTATTTTTTTGCTGAAAGTACCGGGATAACACAAATTCACAGTAACTATTTTGTACTGTTGGTTAGGAGCCAATAGCTGCTTCAAAGGTTACGTTACGCATCCTTAAGTTACGAGCCAGATACGTGGCCACGCCCCCCTAAGTCTTTAAAGAGGTTCTATAAACTATTTGACCTCTGACCTTATGAGGTGTCATTCGGAGGTCACTGCATCAAACCAAAAGCTGTATAAATGACTGAACAATGATGTATTTTATTGAACTGACATAATCAATAGTGTAGACGTATTTTATTTATCAGGTCTAATCAATACTGTAGCCTAAGTCATTATTTAACTGATGTTTTAGTGAACTGGTTTGCATCCATTATGACACCAATAACCCAGGAGAATGTTATATTTGCACCGAACAGGGGTCTTCAACAGGGGGTCCGGGACCCCTAGGGGGTCCTCAGAGTCACTACAAGGGGGCCGCCAAATCTTTGTGTGATAGGAACTTGTTTTTTCCCCCCTTTCTTATATTAACCACTTGAACCCTAGCGTCCATATTCTGAGAACTTTAGCCAAAAATAGCAGATCTACAAGCTCACAACGCCTCGCGCTGCGAGGCGTTGTGAGCTTGTAGATCGGCTATTTTTGGCAAAGAGCTTTGAAGGGTGAAAAGAGCAGACTAAGTACAGTGAAAGGTTTATTAAGTATTGACCGTTCAAGTGGTTAAATATCTGAACACACACATTAACATGAATCCAAAATACACTGATGTTTGTGCTGTCAAACAATGAAACTATATGGAATCTATGAACAGGTTGTGGGGGTCCCTGCTTCATCTCTCTCTCAGCCAAGGGGTCCTTGGCCTGAAAATGTTGAAGACCCCTGATCTAAAATGTATTGTCCTAGAAGGAGAACCACTTCTTCGTTTTACAGAGGATGTAATGTGTCGTCCGCAGTAGGTGGCAATAAAGTTTAGTTCATCTGACAAGAGAGAAAGAGCTCTGGGAAGTGTGTGCGTGCGTGCGTGCGTGGCGTGCGTGCGTGCGTCTGGGGGGGGTGGGGGTTAAAGGGGAGACTGGGGGGAGTGTTCATGGGAACAATCGTCAGCAGGAGTGTCGCACCAAATTATGGGCCCTGGGTACAAGGATTCACTGCGGGCCCTCCTATGAAAGGGTTTAACCCATTTAGACTGGGAACGCATTATTACGCATTATTTTGTGCTTTAACTATTGAAAAATAGCAGATTATAATGTGTGCTTGTAGATCTGCTATTTTTTGAAAAAGTCTTTGAAAAAGTATTTGAAAATGTCTTTGAAAAAATCTTTGAAAAACCTGTTTCTATATCAGTGCTGCTCACACCTTTTCAATTGAAGGACCCCCAAAATGACATATATTTGGCCACGGACCCCCATCTCAAAATATTTAGTTCCAGGGACCCCCCCCCCCCCCCCCCCCCCAGGGACCCCCCCCCCCCCCCCAGAAGCAAAATTTGAGTTACAAATATTCGCTTAAAAAATACATATATTCAAAGATTAGCAAATATTTTCACGACTTTAAAAAAAATAGCAGATCTACAAGCTCGCAGCGCGACACTCGGTGCCGCGCTGTGAGCTTGTATATCTGATATTTTTTAATAGCTAAAGTATAAAATAATTAGGGCCCCTTGGGCCCTAGTAACTCAGTCCCACTTTTACCCCCCTTTCATTGTGACTCCCCTGATCAGACATGTACTGTAGAGGGACGGAGTAGAGAGAAAGAGAGAGCGAGAGAGACATATAGAGAGGGACAGAGGGAGAGCTCTCGCTCGTCTTGTTTCAACGCAACTTTCAGCAGAACAATCTTTAACGTCAGCTTAAAGAGTCACAATGTTGTTGTTCTCTTAACAACATCATCTATGACTGTGTCTCAGTCTAGAGAACAGCTGTTTGCCTTGGACTAACAGACCTTCTTCATCTCCCAGCGGTTGGAAGCGGAGGATCCACTGATCATGGAGAGCATGGTGTTCCATCATCTGGTGTCCAAGCTGCTCCTCACTGTGTGTCTGATGACAGCCAACAGCACAGCTATAGAGACTGGTGAGTGGAGATATCGTTAAAGGAGTAGTCACCCCCAAAACGACTTTTTGTCTTTGGATTACTCACGCCTTGAGACTTGAGTGTAGTAATATATTTTTTTAGTTTTTTGTCGCATTTCTAAGACAATAATTTGATTACAATCAGCGGCATCAGTTCAGAAAAAGCTAAGGTATGGCAACATGACTGGTGTCTTGCACGCGCGCCACCAGTCATGTTGCCATACCTTAGCAACAGGCACGATTACAGTACATTTTATTATTTTCCCCTGTAACCAAGGTATGGCAGCTGCCAAAGCTTGCCATACCCAATTAACGCCTCTGATTACAATAAATGTACCCCCATTGATTCCGGATTAGGGCCCAAATGCATTTGGGTCCCCATCTGGAATCGATGGGAGTAAATTGACTATAACATATATTTTTTTTTTGTCTTAAGAATGTGACAATTACAAAAATATAATTATATATTATTGAACTCAAGTCTCCATGGCGTGAGTATTCAATAGGAAAAAGAAAAGTCATTTTGGGGCTGAAATACTCCTTTAATCTATAGGGACTGGTGGGTAAAGATATCATTAATATATAGAGACTGGTGAGTGAACTTCATTCTAACCAATGATTCACAGACTTTTACATTTCAGGGTCTCCCCTATAACTCTGACAGTACTTGTAATTGTCAATTTAGAACCCTCTAGAGCAGTGGTTCTCAACCTTTAAAGGCCGCGACCCCCAAAATAATCATATTTTAACTGATTAACGAGGAGCACTAAGAGTTGAGGCATTAGCCTTCATTTTGTATCGCATGGTTCTATGGTGAAAATAGCAGATGTACATGCTCAGCTTGTAGATCTGCAATTTTCAGAATTCTTGCCTCTAATATTAGACAATTTAGCCAACGTTTAATTGCCATTTTAAAGGTATTAAAAAGTCATTAAATTGTCACTTTAGAAATGTACAGATACCCTCTGGACCAGGGGTGGCAAACAGATGATTCAATCCGGCCCAAGGCATGCAGAGCATGCATTTCTAAGTGTTATGAGGCGTTGTGAGCATGTAGATCAGCTATTTTCACAATTACTGCCTCTATAATATTAGACAATTTGGGCAATGTTTAATTTGCCATTTTAGAGGTATTAAAAAATCCTTAAATTTTCACTTTAGAAAATCAAACGTTATATTGGTTTGTTTACTGTCGAGTGACAAAATACAAGGGTTCACATTAATTTCAATCATATCGTCACTGTCGGGCAGAAACCTCGTATCTCCAAGTTTCAAATTTGTATATACATATTTTTTTTTTCACAAAGTAAATCCCTGCTTCATCATACAAGGCCGTAGCACAAAAGTAGTGAAAACAGCAGATCTACAAGCACACAACTAGATCAGCTGTTTTCACTAGTTTAAATCATTTTCAAAATGATAAATGCAAAACGAACGGTATTGGACATACAAGCTTTTCACCCGACAACGACGATATAGGCTACTACCCCAAATCGTTTGGGGACCCCACTGGGGGTCCCGGCCCACAGGTTGAGAACCACTGGGTTATAGAGTATGGAGTGAAGAGCATTTCTGATACGCATAGGGGGGGAAGGGGGGGGGGGGGTCACGGCAGGAGAGAGTCCCGTGGTCTCCCCGGGTTACAGAGCTCATAAAGTCCGGGGTCGTTAATCTTCTCATTATGTTGGCTTACAGCCCAGAGGGTCCGGGATGAGAGGGGGGGGGGGGGGGGGGGGGGGGGGGGGTAATCAGACACTTTTCAATGACTGTGCTGTTGATCCCTTTATTTGACACCCGGACCAGGAATTGTGCGTGCGTGCGTGCGTGCGTGCGTGCGTGCGTGCGTGCGTGCGTGCGTGCGTGCGTGCGTGCGTGCGTGCGTGCGAGGGTGAGAAATGAGAATGTGTTTGCCTGTGACATCATCATCCTACCCGGATGTTATGTGGGAACTCCTCTAAGCTGCGTCTCAAGTCCTTAAATCAGGGGTCTTCAACAGGGGGTCCGGGACCCCTATAGGGGGTCTTCAAGAGTTACTACAGGGGGTCCTTCAAATCTTTGTGTGATAGAAACCTTTTTTTCTCCTTTTTTATATAAACCACTTGAACCCTAATGTCCTTATTCTGAGAACTTTAGCCAAAAATAGCAGATCTGCAAGCTCACAACGCCTCGCAGTGCGAGGCGTTGTGAGCTTGTAGATCGGCTATTTTCGGCAAAGAGCTTTGGTGTAGAGGGGAAAAAAGAGCAGACTAAGTACAGAGTGAAAGGTCAAGTTTATTACGTATTGATGGTTCAAGTGGTTAAATATCTGAAAACGCAAATTGACATGAATCCAAAATACACTGATGATTGTGCTGTCAAATGATGAAACTATATGGAATCTGGGAGTTCCTGCTCCATCTCTCTCAGCTAAGGGGTCCTTGGCCTGAAAATGTTGAAGTCCCCTGCCTTAAATCAAATCCCATTTCCTAGTTCCTCCTTGCTTGTATGTTATAGTCAAGCAAGGAAAACAAGGAAATAGGAAAGAAGTGTAGGAATTAGCTAGGAGCTCATAATAACATGAGACGCAGTTCTACTGAGTGGCAAACAACTTCTTTCTGGCCTTGACAGCCCATACATCCATACCGAAAAGTCCTATCTGATTGCATTAACCCATTTAGAATGGGTACACATTATTGTGTATCAATATTTTATGCTTTAGCTATTGAAAAATAGCAGATATACAAGCTCGCAGCGTGGTGAGCCTGATCCAGTGTCTTTTGAATTCTTCTAAGGTTTTTTGAAAACCCTATGTTTCTATGTCAGCAATCTGGCCAGCCATCGTCAAAGAAAAGGTCCTTTTCACTTAACTGGAGCTCAGTTAGTCTGTTCTTGAGAGACTACTATGTCAGTGGTGCTCAAACCTTTTCATGTGAAGGACCCCCAAAATGATATGTATTTGGCCACGGACCCACATCTCAAAATATTTAGTTCCAGGGACCACCCAGAAGCAAAATTTGAGTTACAAACGTTCGCTTTGAAAATACATAATTATATTCGCACACATTTTCACAACTTTTTCAAAAATAGCAGATCTACAAGCTCACAGCGCTGTGAGCTTGTATATCTGCTATTTTTCAATGGTTAAAGCATTCAATAATTCTAGGCCTACATTTTAAACGACGTTAAACAACGTCAAATGACCTTAAAATCACTTTGCCACTCAGTTCACTTTATGTATGTGCATACTGTACCCTCTACTTTTGTCTAGATCAGAGGTCTTCAGCAGGGGGTCCGCGACCCCTAGGGGGAATGTTGTAGCCAGAGAGACACAGACGTTCACTTTGGGTGAACTTTGCGTGAACTCTGAAAGGGGAGATACTGCTGGCTAGATGCAGTGTGTAGATGACTGGATAATACTATTCCGTTTACTGACTTTTTGACTAGTACCAACAAGCTCGACTAGTGGTTAGTCGACTAGTTGGTGAAAGCCCTAATACATATTTGTATCAACAGTGAACATATATATATTGTTATAAACATATGTATTTATTAACAGTGAACATGTTAAATGTGTTTACAGCAAATGTGGTAGATTTCTGCGGTCAAACCATCCTTGTTATAAACATATATTCCTAAATATATTTATTAACATATATTTATTTACAGTAAACGTAGTAGATTTCTGTGGTCAGACCATCCGTGGAGACAGCATGGTGTTAGTAATGTAATGTAATGTAATTTTATTTATATGGGGTAGGCATTATAAGCGTAAGCTTCTGCCTATACCTTTTCGGACCATACAGTGTATACTGATATTGAATGTATTGTACTATACTGGCTGCCAAATGGGACCGAAATAAAACTTTCTAACTAACTAACTAATGTAACTGTTAATATGTTTATAATGTCTGTGTCACTAATGTATTTTATTTACAGTGATGTTAACAAAACTTAAATGTAAAGTTATAACTTTGCTTGTAACTTCTTGTAACTTGAGCCAAAAATGACCCAAAAAGTATCTTAGTTACTTGACGAGTTGCAGAAATATGAACTCAGTTACCAGTAAGTTACAGCAAAATGTTACTTAGTTACGTAACTCAGTTACATGTAACTTTAACTTCCCCAACACTGGATGTTAATGTGTTTATAATGTCATTAATGTATTTAATTCACAGTAAACGTGGTAGATTTCTGCGGCCAGACCATCCGTGGGGACGGCATGGTGGTCAACTCTCACAGTGAGTCTAAGAAGTACTACTTCGTCACCATGGGAACGGACTGTCACCTGACCATGCAGGCCGCCTCCCCCAGGGACAAGGTGCAGTTCCACTTCCGCTTCTTCCTGGTCTACAGGTGGGTTGATCTGTTTACAGCAGGGGTCCTCAACCTGTGGGTCGGGAGGACCCCCAGGGGGGTCCCCAGATGATTAACTTAATGTGCAGCATTGTTTTCATCACTCAATGGTAAACAAACCAACATAAAGTTGAAGTGTATATAGAGGGCATCTGTAGGCCTACATTTCTAAAGTGACAATTTAAGAACTTTTTAATTCTTCTAAAATGACAAAATTGTCAGATATTAGAGGCAGAAATTGTGAAAATAATATATTATGAATCACAATAGAACCGTGTTATCCCTCTAAGACCCACAAATAGAAATACTTTCAAAAAAATGTTGTTGTAAGGTTTTATAGCCATAAATCAAAAATCATAAATCATGCTCTAATTTGGGGGATATTTTTCACAATAATAACATATGTACATGTTCTAGACATTCTAATGATCACCAAAAAAAATATTAGAGGCATTTTACTTAAAAAGTGAGATGTTGTTCGTCAAAACTCTGGAATGTCAGCCTCTGTGGCGGGTGTGAATGTCAGCCTCTGTGGGGGGTATTTATATGCAAATATTGTGGCCAATGGCATTGTAATACTAAACAATAGAATCCAATGGTGAAGTTTAGGTGGTAGGGGGAGCTAAAATAAAATGATTTAAACCTTTTTTTGGATAAAATACAAACGTTGTAACATTACAACAGTGGGTCCTAGAGGGATTATACAAAATGCAATGCCTCGACTCTTAGTGCTCATCAGGTATGATTATTTTGGTGGTCACGACCTGAAAATGCACTAACAGTATGTTTATTTATAATTATTTACCTTACCTTACCTTCTTCCTGGTCTACAGGTGTGTTTATTTCCATGTAGTGTTTATTTATATGTATGTTTGTTTATAAATGCATAAATACATTTATTTACCTTACCTTACAGCCTGCTGCGGGTGGCGCCCCTAAGCCCCGCCCCTCTCCCGCCCCAGTCGCCTCCAGGCTCCGCCCCCAAGCCCACGCCCAGCAACAACTACAACAACAACAACGGTGACGAGGAAGGCGGAGGGGCCGGGGACCCCTGCCACGCCGGCTCCTACATCCAGTTCTACGACGGGCGGGACCGCGCCGCCCCGCCCGTGGGCCCCCCGCTGTGCGGGAAGAGCCCGCCGCGGCCCGTCCTCTCCACGGGGAACCACCTGACCCTCCGCCTGGTCACCCGCGGGACCCAGCCCCGCGTGGACTTCGTGGGAGACTTCACCTCCTTCAGGCTGGGTGAGGAACTGCGTCTTTGTCCCGCTCAACACCCTGGGAAGCGTTATGTGTTCGATGTGAACCACTTCCACCGTTAGTTTATACTCTAGCTCACATTATGTCAAACTCAAGGCCAGGGGGCCAAATCAGGCCTGTGATTGAATTATCTTCGGCTCGCGGGATGATAATTAATTACTATTAGAACTGGCCCACTGGCCACTGGTATATTGCACATGCAATGCCTGGGATTCGAACCAAGGTCTCCCGCATGAAATTCCAACATCTTACCCATCAGTCCAAAGGGATATCCCTATGGACTGCGATGGGGAAATATTATACTTTTGATGCCATCAGGCTGAGGCAATGAGTCACTCTGTTACACACGCACCACCACAATACTACAAGTCCCACAATGCACTGCTAGTGCATTGGCGCGTGTCGAGAGCCTGTGACCGCAAGCCCGCATTTAAATAAACATTGAACCAGTCCGGCCCTCGACTAAAATTTTGGCCCCCTGTGCATTTGAGTGTGACATACATCCCTGCTCTAGCTCAATGGTTCTCAACGTGGATTTCAGGGACTCTCTATAAATTCCTTTATGGGGGTCTAAATTGAGCCTTACGAGTTTGTAACTTTGACAGTGTACAAATGGAAGCAAATGGACCCTTTGTACACTGTCAAAGTTAAGGGGAGACCTTCAAATGTCAAAGTTTGAGAACCACTGTTCTAGCTGTTCAAAAATCTTTGAATATATGGGCCTATATTTTAAAGCTTTTAAAATGTTAGTTTCTGGGGGGGCCGCCGTAACAGCATATTTTGAGATGGGGTCTTCATCAGACCTTTCTAATTCTAATCTAATTTCAGATTAAAACCTCTAAATTAAGGGCATATTCACACTGAGGTCCCGAGTGTGCACTTGAGACCACTTGGCAGATTTTGTGATGATGTGAAGGCTGCTTACTGTTCCCCGAAACGCATATCACAGCGCCGTACCCGAGACCGCCCTGGGAGGTAATCTGGAGTCTGTTTGATGCGTCCTCGGGAACGGTGCGCTGCAATGTGAAGCTACCGCTCCATAAACATGGATGTTGACTGCGGTAGCGAACCCTGCTGCTAGGATAAAAAAATAACAAGGATTGGTCCGTGACGTCACTATTAAGATGCCAAGGATGTACCAGTGACGTTACTAACATTATTAGAGACGACGTTACATTGTGATGTTTCAAAGAAACGTCAGCACACACTGCTTTGGTTGTGTATTGTTGTTCTGTTATTGTTACAACTCAAGATAACGTCAGGAACACAGTAAAAGTGCCTCTTATTCTGTGACATGACATTCTATAATCTTCCAAAGCCCCATAGTCAACAGCGCCCCTGGGAGGCACACACATAGACTACCATTACAGCTGAATGAAGTGCACTTGGGCATGGACGAATCTTGGCCAATGAGAATGCAGGCAACCGTTTTCAGGAACAGTTGGAATCAGTCGGACCTCAGTGTGAATCCGCCCTAAAACCTTTGTAATCCACACTCAGGTTAAATGGTAAATGATGCATTTATATAGCACCTTTATCCAAGGCGCTTTACATAGATTGTGCATTACATTTACCCATTCACACACACATTCATACACCGATGGCAGAGGAAACCATGCAAGGCACCAACCTGCTCACCAGGAGCAGACGTAGGGTTTTCTTGCTCAAGGACTATTCAACACTAACTCTGGGGGAGCCCCGGGATCGAACTGGGGACCCTTCGGGTACCCTCCGTGTTCTAATGACTGTTTCTCTACCCCTGAGCCACCGCCGCCCCAGGTTTCAACCAATCAGAGTGCAGAGGAGAGCCCTACTTCACGTGTGGGAACGGGAAGTGCATCCCGCTCAGCCTGGTGTGTGACGACAAGGACATCGACAACTGTGGAGACGGAAGTGACCTGGAGGAGAACCTGACCTCAGGGTGCAAAGGTCAGTGACCTGGAGGAGAACCTGACCTCAGGGTGCAAAGGTCAGTGACCTTTAGGGTCAGAGGTCAGTGACCTTTCGAAGAACCTGACCTTAGGGTGTAGAGGTCAGTCTGGACAAAAATCAGTTATTAAGCTCACAACATGTTAACAATAGCTACTATTGTAGTATTGTATACTGTATTGCAGTGGTTCTCAAATTATTTTGTGGGGTCCCCAGGTGATTAGCTTAATGTAAAGAAAAGTCTCACTCACAACAAACCAACATTTAAGTGTATGCAGGGTATCATAACCTGCACATTTCTAAAGTGACAATTTAAGGACTTTCAAGACCGTTTTAATACCAAACTGGCCAAATTGCCAAATATTAAGTAAGCAAGAGGCAAAAATTGTGAAAATAGCAGATCTACATGCTCACAACGCCTCGCAGCGTTGTGAGCATGTCAATCTGCTATTGGATCTCTATGGAACCTAGTAACGCTAAATCTAATACCTGCAATTCCAAGTGCTTGTCAGGACGGGGGTCCCCAGTTGTTAAATCTGTATATAATAACACTAGTCCGGTATCAGTGATGCCAGTTATGTCCAAATTTGGGCAGTGAATAGTATCAGTGACTGATGTCATGTATATCAGACAGACATCGGACATACATTCAGTTGTTTACAGCAGTGGTTCTCAACCTTTTCAGGCCGCGACCCCCAAAATAATCATATATAGGCCTATAGATATAATATATTTATTATAATAAATCTGATATCGTTTCATCTCTCTTCCAGCAGGTCAGGTGGTCCCGCCCTCTCAGCCGCCGCTGCCAACACCAACCCCGCCCCCTCCTAGTGTAGACCCGCCCACCGCCCCGCCCCCCGCCCAGAAGAACTGTGGGACGGAGAACGGTTCACCGAGTCAAGAGTCTGTGGCAGGTGAGCAACTGAGCTTACATGCAGGCCCTGGGTGCTTTAACTGTTGAAAAATAGCTGATATACAAGCTCACAGCGCGGCACCGAGTGCCGCGCTGTGAGCTTGTAGATCTGCTATTTTTGAAAAGTCGTGAAAAAGTCTTTCAAATCCTTCCTATACGTTTTTTTTGGAAGAACCTTTGTTTCTAATGTCAGTGGTGCTCAAAATCTTTCATGTCAAGGACCCCCTAAAGGATATGTATTTGGCCACGGACACCCATCTCAAAATATTTATTTCCAGAGACCCCCCAGAAGCAAAGATTGAGTTACAAATATTCGCTTCAAAAATACATATATTCAAAGATTTGCACACATTTTCACGACTTTTCAAAAATAGCAGTGACGTGACGTGACGTGACGTGACAGACTGACGGACTGACAGATAGCCGGTGGAGGTTTTGATAGTAAATGGGGGGTGGAAACATGGGGGCTTAGTCTATTCACAAGTCTTGAGTAGCAGCCGCCTGAAGGTGACTTTTCATACCAATTTCTTCCTTTAAGGCTTGCAGGAGGGCGTTCCACATGTTGGTGGTATAGCAGGAGAACGAATAAGAGCCTTTTATAGTGTTAAATCCAGGTTGAACATGATTAGTGGAGCTGCCTCTGGTGTTGTGACCAACGCAGCAACCAACACAGATACAGCAGCTCAACAATGTCTGGACACTCACATCTGATCTGGTCACAGCAGTGTGGTCAGCAGGGACGTGCTGGCCATTGGGAAAAAGCGGGACAACTCCCGAACGGTCCAGGCCGGCCATTAGGAAAAGATTTAAAATAACAAAGTAAATCGTCATCTCCAAGTTTAAAATGTGTAATTCTTTTCGCAAAGCAAAGCCCTGCTTCATCATACAAGGCTGTCGCACAAAAGTAGTGAAAACAGCAGATCTACAAGCACACAACGCCTCGCGGTGCGAGGCGTTGTGTGCTTGTAGATCTGCTGTGTTCACTAGTTTAAATCATTTTTAAAATGGTTTTGGACATACAAGGTTTCCACCCGACAATGACGAAATATAACTCATGTCATTGGCCCACTGGCTTGTCACTTGTCATGATCTGAAATGGCAAATATTTGAGTAGCAGCAGCGCTATAGAGAGATCTCTCTCTATAGCGCTGCAATGAGGGCCTCTACAACTCTTTTTTCCCGGGCTGAATCAGGGGCCCAGCACGTCCCTGGCGGTCAGTCTGTCAGGATCAGATCAGATCAGATCTCAAACAACAAACGACGTCACAGTCTCTCTACTGTAAAACTCTCCCTCAACTTTCCCTTTGGGAGGATCCTGAATCAGGCTGTTGTTTGTGTCCAGCGTCAGTCACTTGTTGGGGAGACAAATTAACACGACTATACCGGGAACGCATGTCTGTGTCACTCTAGATTTGAACCACTTTAACCATTATTTTTATGCTTTAACTATTGAAAAATAGCAGATATACAAGCTTGCTATTTTTCGAAACATTTGAAAAGTTTGTGGACTTCAAATTACAAAATTATGTGTATTTTGCCACAAACCCCCATTTCAAAGTATGTCGCTCCAGGGACCCCCCAGAAGGAAGTATTCAGTGCCGCGGTGTGAGCTTGTAGATCTGCTATCTTTCAATAGCTAAAGTACAGTATATATAATAATGGTTAAAGTGGTTCCAAATGAAAGTGTCCAGTTCGTAAAGGTTTAAGTGAAGTAGCATTCAGATGCAAAGTGCTTCTATGACGGGTGTTGAAGGTAGTGTGGGTTCTGCCCTCCTGTCGTTGTTAATTCCATCTCAATACTCCTCGTAAACCAATAAACTGTGATGGATTCTCCCGGCTTAATGCAGCCCTTTCAGAGGTCCTGTCCTCTGTGTTGCTTCTATCCCAGGGTGGGGGGGGGGACTGAGTTACCAGGGCCCAAGGTGGACAGGCCTTAATTATTGTATACTTTAGCTATTGAAAAATAGCAGATATACAAGCTCACAGCGTGGCACTGAGTGCCGCGCTGGGAGCTTGTATATCTGCTATGTTTGAAAAGTTGTGAAAATGTGTGCAAATCTTTGAATATAGGTATTTTTTAAGCGAACATTTGTAACTCAAATTTTGCTTCTGGGGGTCTCCTGGAACTAGATAATTATTTTGAGATGGGATATTTTGAAATGGTTTTTCAAAAACCTTAGAAGGATTTGAAATATTCAAAGACTTGCACAAATGTTCAGGATTTTTCAAAAATAGCAAGATCTACAATCACTTGGTGCCATGCTGCCTGTGAGCTTGTATCTGCTATTTTTCAATAGTTAAGGCACAAAATAATGCCCCCCCTATGAGGAACATTCATGGGGGGCCCACAGTGAATCCTTGTACCCAGGGCCCAGAATTTGGTGTGACACCCTTGTCCCTTTCCCCTGGCAGAAAGAAAGGAGGAGCAAATAGAAAGGCCTGTGAGACTGAGCTCCTCTGGCAGCCTGTCTCTTTCTCTCTCCGCTGTGCAAAGTCTCTGAGCCACCAAGACAGCTATTGTTGTGTTGCATCTCATTGGAACGGGGAGGTTAAGTTCACATCATGGAGCTGCAGTGGACGGTCGTTTTGGCAGCTGAGATCCGTCTGAATGGGGTTGTGTGTGTGTGCGTGCGTGCGTGCGTGCGTGCGTGCGTGCGTGCGTGCGTGCGTGCGTGCGTGCGTGTGTGTGTGTGTGTGCACGTGCGCACTAGGGCTGTTAACATTCCTCAGAAATTAAATTTGAATGTTTGTCTTAACTCTTTTACTGCTACGGACGTTCCCGTTCGCCCCATTTTTGACGGCTGCGCGATGCCAATACAGATCGTTCTTTTTACCTCGTCTGATGACTGTAAAGCTGATGTACTTGAATAAAAAACATCAAAATAAAAGAAATGGAGCCTTAGTCCATGGAGGTAAAATTAGAAAATGTGTTTCTTTTGTAATTTGCCATTAACCCTACAAGGGCCGGTCAGAGTGAACCAAAGGGCCCCCCGGTCCGCACAATGCCAAGGTCTGCACAATATGATTAGCCTAGCTGTGGCGGTAATAGAGCTAATACGATTTTTTATTGTTTTTGCGACCGTAGGTCGCAGTTACTTCTATACCAGTAAGACTCCCTAATCGGGAGATAAGCGACCGTTGGTCGCTTATCTCCACAAATATAACCGACGAATCTCACTAAGTCTGACCTCACAAGCCCCATATTTGGACACGAACAACATATAACTCCATATATAGAGACATAGCTGCTGACATCAGTATGACATCACACTGCTGACATCAGTATGACATCACACCGTACACAAATGACCCTTATATAAGACCGGCATTATCTACCGACAGATTAGATGCAAGCAGGATCTCGACTCTGACACAACTCATCGGCTCATAAGCTGGTTCTCCCTCCATATATGGAGATAACCGACGAATCTCACTAAGTCTGACCTCACAAGCCCCATATTTGGACACGAACAACATATAACTCCATATATAGAGACATAGCTGCTGACATCAGTATGACATCACACTGCTGACATCAGTATGACATCACACCGTACACAAACAAAGGTGTGACGTGTGACGTGTGACCGACGGACGGACGGACGGCCGGTGGAGGTTTTGATACTAAACTGCGACCTAACGGTCGCAACTATCCAAACCTCCACCGGCTGTCAGTCCGTCAGTCAGTCCGTCCGTCTGTCCCTCCGTCACGTCACTCGTCACACGTCACACTTTCCCCCTACTCATATCTCCGCCACCGTTGGCCCGATCCATGCCAAAATTTCCACACAAACTCCTTGCCTGCCAAACTACAACCTCCAAGGACCCCCGGAGCTCCAGGGACCCCCAGGTCCCTGGGGGACCCCCAGGTGTATAAAAATTACCAAATGTGCAAAAAAGACCAAATGACCACCCCAACGGGGCTGCACACGGGGAATTCCCGGGGACCACCGACACCTGGTGCTCCAGAACGGATGCAAAAGTGGTGGCGCCCCCAGTGGAGGACCCCCTCCACTGCAGCGCACATAAAATGCCGCAACTCGGGCTAGGAGCGACCGGGAGAGCCGGGGCCGGTACCTATTCGTCCGCTTCGGCGGCGCAGAGACCCCACCCCTCATTTCTCACATGGCCCTCTTCTAGCGCCACCATGAGGCCGATTCTTGCAAAACACATTTTTGGACACTGCTCCTACAATTTTTGCCCTAAAATCACGCAAATCGGTACACAGTATGTCTACACTCATGTCATCAACTTGGATCTGTCCCATATAGCGCCACCTTCAGGCCGATTTTTTAAAACACATTTTTGGACACTGCTCCTACAATTTTTGCCCTAAAATCACGCAAATCGCTACACAGTATGTCTACACTCATCTCATCAACATGGATCTGTCCCATATAGCGCCACCTTCAGGCCGATTTTTTAAAACACATTTTTGGACACTGCTCCTACAATTTTTGCCCTAAAATCACGCAAATCGCTACACAGTATGTCTACACTCATGTCATCAACATGGATCTGTCCCATATAGCGCCACCATCAGGCCGATTTTTTCAAACACATTTTTGGACACTGCTCCTACAGATTTTGCCCTAAAATCACGCTAATCGGTACACAGTACGTCTACACTCATCTCATCAACATGGATCTATCCCATTTAGCGCCACCTTCAGGCCGATTCTTTTAAACACATTTTTGGACACTGCTCCTACAATTTTTGCCCTAAAATCACGCAAATCGCACAGTATCTCTACAGTCATGTAATCAAAACGCATCTGTCCCATCTAGCGCCACCATCAGGACGATTTTGGAAAGAAGTTTTTTTTGCCTATTTGTGGAGATAAGCGACCAACGGTCGCTTATCTCCCGATTAGGGAGTCTTACTGGTAATATATGTTTATTTACAGGGACAATACAAAAATGTTCTTCCATTTCAGTTACAGCGCAGATACAGCTCAGTTCCTCTGTATCTGTAGCCTAGTTCCAGACCCTGGATCACTAGCCACACCCCTTTAAGATTTTGTTTTGGCGATTCAAGGGTCTAGAAGTGCTCTCATTGAAGAGGCTTTTCTCGTTCGAAAATCCGTATGGCGAATCAGCGTCGTGAATCAGCGTCTTGTGATCAGCGTGGGTGGGGTTTTCCCAGAACTCATGTGCGTTTCCAAGTAAACAAGCGCCGCCGCCGGACCATACCGCACATAGCGTCGCCCGTCGCAGTAATATGCGATCGTATCAATCTCGCTATGAAACATCAGTAGCAGGCATGTTATGTTGTGTTTGATTCCTAGTTCCTAGTGCTCCTATTCTGCCTGTTTCTTTGGTTAGCAAGTAGCACTAGCAAGCAACATGCTAGCCACTAGCCAGCCACATAACAACACTGTCATCTGCTTTGCTACTGTTGTGTTGGTCAGACAGTGAACCAATCGCAGAAGACTGCCTCTTTGGCAACGCCCATCCCAGAAACTGCCTTGGACGAGAGCAAGTTCAGACTGAATAATGGAGTGAAACGAAATGTCAATTCAGGCTGAGTGTCAGGCTACTGTATCTGCTCTCCATGCTACTGGTATCATTTATTGTTGTTTCCTCCATAGACTCCTGGGTTCCTGTGTATCTCCTCTACATCCTCCTGGGCGTGCTGGGAGGCGGGGTGCTGCTGTGCTGGTGCTGCTGGTCTCCCGGCTGGCTGCTGTGGCGCGTGAGCGCCTGCCGCGCGCTGCCCTGCTGCAACGCCGCCTGCGCCTCCTGCCAGCTGTGTGCCCGCAGCTGTGCCCTCGGCAGGGAGACGCACCGGCCCGCCAAGGTCTGCCCGCACCCGGGCAGCGGAGCGGCCGCGCACGGCACCGCCACCACCACCACCACCACCGCTAACGCCAGCGCTAACGCCAGCGCTAACTCTGTCGCCGTGTAGAGGAGCGGAAAGGTCCTGCGCGGTGTGTTAGCACGCTAACGCGGCAGAAAGGCAGGACGCTAAAGCTAATAGCGGTGGACACAAAATGAGACGTAGCGCGGACGAGACGAGGATCTCGTGATTGACGGACGGGACGATGGACGCTGAACTGTGGGACGACCCGTCGTCAACGTCTGCAGGAAATGTGTCGGTAACTTGGGGTTGGTTTCCAGACCGTGAGCAATACAATACAACTGTATGGAAGGATTGCTTAAATGGTAAATGGTGCATTTATACAGCGCCTTTATCCAAGGCACTTTATAGATATTGTGCATTACATTCACACACATTCATTACATTCACCCATTCACATAGCGATGGCAGAGGAAACCATGCAAGGCTCATCAGGAGCAGTTAAGAGTCTTGCTCAAGGACTCTTCCACACCAACTCTGGGGGAGCCCGGGATCGAACCGGGAAACCTTCGGGAAGCCTCTGTGTTCTAAGACGTTAACTCTGGTTAGACTGGTCATCTCCTGCTGACTGGCCCAGACCAGTCACGTATCATAACCTGGGTCCTCCTACAGGGTATCTACACCGCCCGTCGGTCTCGTGTGGCAAAACAATCGGAGCTCTCCACCCACTGATGGGTGTGGTTGGTACAATGACAATCTGAAGTTGTTTTTATCCCTCGATGTTTTTGTAACCCATTTTCTTTTACCCGTTGTCAATTGTCTCATGTAATCCTGGGCGCAACACTCCCTCTGCCAACCTGGGCAACCTGACCTCATGCTTCCTTCTATGCATGAGGAGTCCAAGCCGTTTTTTTTTTCACCTGACGGGGTGGGTTCCCCGGTTGGACGTAGCGTGTGGAAAGAACACGTTATTCCAACCAGTTCCTTTCCCCTCCATCAGACGCCACAGCTGGCCAGGGGGAGGCAGTATAGTGACCAGGATTACTGCATGTTTTTTTTTTTTTGGGGGGGGTATCTGCCCTAGGAGACACGGGGAGAACATGCAAACTCCACACAGAAAGGCCCTTTCGCCAACTCCACCTCTAGGCTGTGGGTGTAGGAAAGAACACAAAAACAGCAAAAGTAGAAGATCTACAAGCTCGACACGCGTGGTTCATTGACTGTAAATATGGTCGGTGGAAAGCCATTGGTTTCTATGATGTGAAAATGAAGCTTTTCTGTCCCTTGTACGGGTGCCACCATCATTGTAGAAATCAACGTTCATTGGTAGAAATGGTACCATCTCGAATGCTATTGGCTGCCAACGGTCACGTGCAACCGCAGGGATACTTGGGAGAATGTAGTGTTGAGCTTGCCGAAAATAAAGCACACAAAGAAGAATCATCGCAAGCGTGATGTGATCACAAGCCCCTCCTACAGCATACCCTGCTTTAACATCGATTATAACATGAATTGGAGCATATTTTCACAAAACACATATCATGGTGATTGAAACTAGCGTCAAGAACCATAAAGTATTTACGACAATAATGTTTATTAAGGTACGAAAATTTTATGTAAAAGTTCGGGGGGAAATGAAAGGAATCCTATGGAGAACATGTTGCTTCTACCAGAACAGCAACCAAGCATGGGAACTTTTAGTTCCGTGTTTGCTTCATTTTAAATGTGGACAGCTGGCCCCCTGATATGGTTACAGTATTCCTATAAACCTCATGCAGGGAGAAATATAGCAGGAATGTCCTCAGTGTGTGTGTGAGCCGTCCCTGCGTGAGGCCTGTTTGGTTTAGGAGGTGTGTGTGTGTGTGTGTGTGTGTGTGTGTGTGTGTGTGTGTGTGTGTGTGTGTGTGTGTGTGTGTGTGTGTGTGTGTGTGTGTGTGTGTGTGTGTGTGTGTGCAGGGGCGTCACAACTGGGGGGGGGGGGGGGGGGACTGAGTTACTAGGCCCAAGGTGGAGGGCCATTCATTATTTTAACTATTGAAAGATAGCAGACATACAAGCACACGATGCCACGCTGCGAGCTTGCAGATCTGCTATTTTTGAAAAGTTGTGTAAATGTCCAATGAAGGATATGTATTTTTAAAGCGAATGTTTGCAACTCAAATTTTGCTTCTGGGGGGTCCTTGGAACTAAATATTTTGAGATGGGGGTCCGTGGCCAAATACATATCATTTTAGGGATCCTTCACATGAAAAGGTTTGCGCACCACTGACATAGAAACATAGGTTTTTCAAAAAACCTTAGAAGAATTTTAAATATTCAAAGACTTATATTCCAACAATTTTCATGATTTTTCAAAAAATAGCAGATCTACAAGGTCGAGTGCCGCGCTGCGAGCTTGTAGATATGCTATTTTTCAATAGTTAAAGCACAAAATAATGCGTAATAATGCGTTCCCAGTCTGTCCCCCTATGAAGAACATTCATGGGGGGCCCACAGTGAATCCTTGTATCCCAGGATTTGGCGTGACACCCCTGTGTGTGTGTGTGTATGTGTGTATGTGTGTGTGCGTGCGTGCGTGCGTGCGTGCGTGCGTGCGTGCGTGCGTGCGTGCGTGCGTGCGTGCGTGCGTGCGTGCGTGCGTGCGGTGCGTGCGTGTGCACATACTTGCGTGTGCGAGTCTCCCAGCAACCCAGAGTCTCACAGCAGTGTTTGCTCATGTTCTGTGTCATGGTTCTCTGAACATCAAAGTCCCTCCACACACACGCTATAGTGACGGCACGCACGCGCACACACATGCACACACACACGCACACACACACGTGCGCGCACGCACAGACAAAGTGCTTTTCAATCAGTTGGAAAGCAGAGGAAAAAACACAAATACATTTCAATTCAATTCATCACATTATTGTTCCAGTTTTAAAGGGGAAGACCACCCATTTTCAATATTGAACTATGTCATTAATATACCTTAGAGGAGTTGTGTGAAAATAAAAAGAAAGTTCCCCCTCTTCTGTGTTGCCTAGAACTGGAGGATTGATTTTGGCGTTTGTATTGCAAATTACAACTTGATGACATCACACATTGTACTTTACAATACAAAGCCCCAAATCAATCCTCCAGTTCTAGGCAACACAGAAGGGGGGGGGGGACTTTTTTTTTTATTTCCACACAACTCCTCTAAGGTATATTAATGACATAGTTCAATATTGAAAATGGGTCAACCTGGCATCTGTATATATTTGTGTAAGTATAAGTTTTCAAACCGTCTCGAAATTACCCCAAATTTCGAAAAACCCATGATGGAAAAACTCCCATATCTGCTGGGTGAAGTACGACAATGTGCAAACGCAGCAGCAAGATGTGTGAGCTGCTGTGATAGGAGAAGGATATCAAATGGAACACAACCACCTTAAAGACTACTGATCATGGTGTAGGTGTACATCCTTGCACTGTCTGCATCCAGTAATCTCCATACATGAAAACTGTTCCACTCCTTTCAATTGTATATATGTTTTTGATTGTATTCTATTGATTGATTGATTGTATTATATTGATTGATTGTATTGTACTGTGTACACTTCTGCTTTAACGTATGTTTTCTCATGCCAATAAAGCCCTTTGAATTGAATTGAATTGAATTGTGTGTGTGTGTGTGTGTGTGTGTGTGTGTGTGTGTGTGTGTGTGTGTGTGTGTGTGTGCGTGTGTGCGTGTGTGGGTGGGTGTGGGGGGAGGGGGGGGGGACCCCAGACTCCCAGAGTGAGAGGCTTGGAAGGATCAACAGTGGACATCCAGATGTTTGTTGAATAGAAGAACATCTGGAGGGGGGGAGTGACCCTGGGGTCACCCTGGTGCCTGCTTTGTACATGTCATCATGAGTGTCATCTTCTGTGTTGCCTAGATCTGGAAGATTGATTTTGGGGTTTGTATTGTAAAGTACAACGTGTGATGTCATCAAGTTGTGATTTGCAATACAAACCCCAACATGATTAACTAACTAATTAACTCATATTTTAAGATGACTTTTTAAAGTGACAGTATACCCCTTTAGGTGACAGTACCCCTTTAAGTATCAAGCATGTCTCTCTCTCTCTACTTTACAGTAGTGTTGACAGTGAGTAAATGTACTTAGTTACTTTACAGTATCGTTGACAAAGGGAAGCAGATCTGATTGGCTCAGAGCCTCATCAAACTGTGTGTGTTGTCGTTACGTAACCATGGTAACCTTCCAGCTTAGATCAGACCCCCCCCCCCCTCTCTTTCTTTCTCTCTCTCTCTCTCTCTCTCTCTCTCTCTCTCTCTCTCTCTCTCTCTAACCATGAAGCTCTGGCCTTTTTTACACCTTTCAGTTGAGGAGAAAAGGTTGTAAAATCTGAAAATAAAATAAAATAAAATAAAATAAAATAAAATAAAATGAAATGAAATGAAATGAAATGAAATGAAATGAAATAAAATAAACCGCGCCCTCTGGTGTTCTTGAGAGATTAGCCAGGGTGTGGTGATGTCATTAAGTGTGCCTGCTATGCAATAGCAGAACACTTATTGTAATCCGCCATACTTAAAGCTATACTGTGTAAGATGCCCAACTAGTGGTCATTAGCCCTATAGCAAACCGCGGTCGCGTCCGCGTCTTTCGGACGTTTTTCGTACCTTCAGACCCCCGCGTCTGCCTCCACCTCGCTGAGATCCCTTGTTCCTGTGCGTTCAGTAATTCCAGAGATACGGACTCCTTCACCCTGCCTGGTAGGCGAAATTACCTAGAGAAGGGATGGTACAAACGGGCGACAACAAATATGGCTGCCATAGCGACCCCACTTCAAGATGCGCTGTGATTGGCCGGCAGTTGTATAACCCTCGCTGTGATTGGCCGGTAGTATGATGACGCAATTTTGGCGCGAGATCCGGTCCCCGGCAAGGATCGCAGTTTACATATATAGAGAAGGCTTTACAGGCTGAAATTCACGGAGCGGATCTTCTAAAACTTTTGTGATTTAATAGTTAGGAGAATTTTAAGATTTGTTTTATAAAAAAAGTTACATAGCATAGCTTTAAGTAAGTAAGTCAGTAATGTTCTTGCAAATTTCGGCACGTAATAAGTGCCGCACGATTTACGCCACCGCCGCAATATATACATCAAAACGTGCGGCTCGGCCGGGAATGGTGTGCTATTACTTTTCTTTCCGATCCGCGTTACCATTGCGACGTAATTCGCAAAAAAACGACGCCAAAAAACCCCATTCACTTAGAATGGGGGAAATTTCGGCACGTAATAACTGCCGCACGATTTACGCCACCCCCGCAATATATACATCAAAATGTGCGGCTCGGCCGGGAATGGTGTATTCTTTAAAAATCAAAATGTCCCAACAACAACCAGGCTAATGGCTTCCTATAGCTTCCGCCGTGGCCTGAAGACTCCTCTTCAGACTGCACCTAAGCCCATAGCACTTACCCTATACGGGTTTCTTGTTTACAAACATTGAGACTAAATGCACAGCTCATGTAATCAATTCCGTCCAATCCCCAAACCTGTTGTTTTGGGGAGCGCTGGTTTCATTGGCTAATTTTGGTACGGACCCTGCGCACGCATCTAGTTTTATCAGTGTAACGTGAACCAGAAACCCGTCTATAGCACTCACCTACCCTCCATACATGAAAGCTAGATAGCATTTTTTACTGAAATAAGCTACATTATTTTGTTTGGTCTAGATTGATATTTCTGTTGTATTGATGACCTTGCTCATTGTATTGATGTATCACCTTGCTTATTATTGTAATGATGCTCTGGATTAAGAGCGTCTGCTAAGTGCCTCAATTGTAAATTGTAACGAAATGAACATGAGGAACAAGCCCTGATAGACAGAACAATACTGCCCCCTAGTGGTCAAACGGTTGAAAGAAACATCTAACAGAGGTTGTTTTTAGAGCAGTGCAGTGGGTGTAAAGACCCCACAGAACGCCATTTGAAAATGTTTATAATGCCATCTCATCTGTGCCCATCTTGTCTTTGTTTTGGCCTCTCATCATGGCTTCCTTATGTATTAACAAATCACCACAAACAGCATTTCCTGAAAAACCATGTCTGCCGTAAGATCAGACCTTTCTCCTGACTTGTGCTCCGGTGGGATCGGACAGATCGGTAAGCTTCGTATTCGCTCCAATCACAACTCTGTTCTCAAATTTGAGTGACACAATCGTGGTGCTCTCCTCCACCAACTCATTTAAAAATCAATTGAACCCGACTATTTTCTTTTTTAAATGCAATGCATAGTGTACACATGGATACGTAACAAGTAATTGAGGGGGTGTCGATTTTGCGTGGACGTTTGAGGTGTAGGCCTATTACATGTCCGACATCATTGTCTTCTTGCGCAATGGAATCTCCCGTGCGCCTGAATAACTATAGCTATCGGAGAGTGACGTTCTAAAGAAGGGGTCTATATTTCATTGTAATGCTACTATATCCACTAATGCAGGGGTCTTCAACAGGGGGTCTTCAGAGTTACTACAGGGGGTCCTCCAAATCTTCCAATCCTTTTTATATTAACAACTTGAATCCTAGTGTCCATATTCTGAGATCTCTAGCCAAAAATAGCTCACAACGCCTCGCGCTGCGAGGCGTTGTGAGCTTGTAGATCGGCTATTTTGTGAAAGGTCAAGTTTATTAGGTAATGGCGGCTCAAGTGGTTAAATATCTGAAAACACAAATTGACTCTGAATCCAAAATACACTGATGATTGTGCTGTCAAACAATGAAACTATATGGAATCTATGAAAATGTTGTGGGTGTCCCTGCTTCATCTCTCTCTCAACTAAGGGGTCCTTGGCCTGAAAACGTTGAAGACCCCTGCACTATAATTCCTATAGTTGGTTAATGACATTAGCCAGTAGGCACACAGGGATGGATTACCCAACGGGCACAATGGGCCCAGGCCCAGGGGCCCCTGAGCTAGGGGGGCCCCTGAGCTTGAGCCACCGTGTGACCGCGTCCCTGTTATTAACATTGACTTTTTGCCAGAGGCTATTTTATTCGTTCATGTCAATAATATAACCCCAAATATTCCTAATCCATCAAGATAAAAGTTACTGTAAGCGTAACTCCTCAGTTTATCTATACGTTTTCAGAGTGAGGGATCCAAAAAGCAAGTGCAAAACAACAACAACATTAGATGTTCTAATGTCCACGCATAATAACAATGAAGGGGCCCATTTACAGTAGATAAACCAGTGTAGATGTTATATTAACTGTTATGTTATCTACCCTTATTAATCTAAATGGGCCCCCTCATTCATACCATACCATCATAACACTTGACTGTATGGTCCTTTAAGTATGTGTTACCACCAGCCTTACCTGGCTGCCTGGGACAAGTGGGATTCTTTGATAGGGGCCAAACTCTTGCAAGAAGTATAATGAATAATTTATTATTAAAATATAGATAATAATATATCTAAAATAAATAAGTCAGCACCATATTTTATTTTTTATTCCTTTTAAAATGTTTCCTCTTTAAAAAATCATATTTTTTTTCTGGCGCGGCTGTGCCGCGCACACAGAACACACACCATTGATGCGTCGCCGCACGGTCGTAAGAAGGGGGGGCCCTTTGCATTTTGGTGCCCAGGGGCCCATTTTTTCATCATCCGTCTATGTTGTCACATAGTGTAGGCAACTAGACAACAGCATCTTTGTCCTCTTAGCAAGTGTCAAAACATAATAAATGTTTTAAAATAAAAACATGGTGAAAGTAGGCATATGTAGCAACAGTTGGAGGGGATAACTAATAGAATAAGCTTGTCTGGTCTCTTGTCTCTCAATACATGTGTGGACAGTGGAGTCAAGCATGACAAGCGTGATATGGGCAGCTTGCCCCAGAGAATGCACACAGCTGTACACACATGGACATACACACAAAGTCACATATTGGAGTGGTTAGTACGGCTCTGTCTGCTCAGAAATAGGTCTTGCGTATCCAAAGGGACCGGAGGGAGTGATGAGGCGAGTAGGAAGTCGGTTGTATCAGTACTAGTAGTCCAAAATCACCACGCCGCAATGGATCGCCAAATATGGAGATTCCTGGAGAATGCAAAGAATCGCTGTGTTGAACTTTCTCTCAGAATATTATGACATCATATTGAGGACATCAGCGATCTCCATATACACAGATATATCCTGGGCATTTTACGGGCATAAAAGGGACGTAGACAGTCGGTATAGCTCAAAGCACTGCGATCGTGAAAGGTGAACCGGCTCCCGCGAGTGATTGTGAGCGCATTGATCGTTGACCATGTTTGTGGAGAGGCCGACATGTCTGAGGAATCTCCCAGTGATGGCTGGGCTGCGTCCCCTGTTGACACACTGTGGCGTCCCTTTGGCCCAGACGGCTTATCCACCTCTGCTAAAGCCTCATCAGGGTTATGCCACAAAGGCCAGCCAGGGTTGCCTTCGGTCGTGGAGGGAGGTCCGTCAAAGATCAGCTCAAAGAAGCAGCCTTTGAGCCAGGCCTGGAATTTCGTCATTTTAGGGGTAAGGCCACTTGGCCTTTAGTGTTGTCAATTTTTTGAGGGCACAAAGGCCAAGTGCCAGGGCAAGAAGGCCATCATTAAAACAATGATTTTAAGTTCACGCCACAGTCAAAATGTATTTAGCTTAAACATTAAGGTTTAATGTAATACCTTTCAATTAAATAAAAAGGCTGTCTATTTCTGTTTGTATTGTACTTAATTGTTTATTGTAATTTTGAGTATTTCCAATAGGCTACTTTTACTTCTACTCCACTACATCTCGGATCCAAATATTGTACTTTTACTCCACTATAATTATTTGAAACCTTTAGTTACCAGTTACCTTTTTTTAAATTTTTTATAATTTTTATCCCACGATTTTGCAACCCATTTTTCACCCAGTGCCAATTGCCTATATAATCCTGGGCTCTGCTCTCCCTCTGCCGCGCCTGGGGAGACAACGGACTGACCTCATGCTTCCTTCAATGCATGAGTAGTCCAAGTTGTTTCTTTTCACCTGACAGTGGGGATTTTCCCCAGGATGGACGTAGCGCGTGGAAGGAACACGTTATTCCAACCAGTTCCTTTCCCCTCCATCAAGCGCCCCGGCTGGCCAGGGGGAGGCAGTATTAGTTACCAGTTACCTTGCATATAAATCATATTATAAAACATACATTAACCACTTTAGCCCTATATAGGCTGTTTGAAAATAGCCAAGCTTGTAGAATAAATAGCAGATCTAAGCTCAAAATGCTTCGCATAGCGACGAGTTGTGTAGATCTGCTATTTTCTCAAATTTTGTACTCAAGTATATTTTGAATTTGAGGACTTTTACTTGCAACAGGAGTATTTCTACATAGCAGTGTTGATACTTTTACTCAAGTAAAACATTTGAGTACTTTTTCCATCATGGCCATGTGCACGCACACACGCACACTAGCTCCTCCCTCCCGTTCGCGGAGTGATCCTTTCTCAACTTGGAATACTTGGAATAATATACTTTCTGATAGCTCAGCCTCTGGGGGAAGAATAGCTTTTGGTTCCCTTAGCGCTGCATTTCGGTTGTTGCCCTGAGCTCGCAGAGCTCCGTGTGAAGGCATTCGTTCGCACATTTGGATTTATTCAACAGGCTGCGTTAGATTTAACTCCTGTTTAGCACACGGCCAAAGAGAGGGGCAACGATGGCCATGGCCGTTGTGGCCGCCGTGAAATTCCTGCCCTGCTTTGAGCCAACCTCAGACACTGACATTAAGTTTGATTTGGACACAATGACACTGGTTGGGGTTGCAGCTACATTCCTCTATATGTTTTGTTACAATGTAAACTTTACAACATCTAATGAGGAAATGTCTAATGAGGGCATGTCTAATGAGGTCGTGTCTAATGAGGTCGGTGACATTGAGAAAGCAGTGTTCTGCCCCCAGGGCAGAACACAATCCACTACACCTACATGTATTTCGCAGGCAGCGCTGGAATGACCGCCTTGTGCATGTTAATGTGGGACGTCCTTGTGACCGGTGCTCCTGGCTGGTAGCTCCTGGTGTCCTCATTCTCCTGGCTGCGATTTTATCGCTCACCCTTGGTGTTCAAGCATAGGTTCTTGTCGGTAACATCTGTACTCTTGGTGATGTTGAGCACCAAATGTACCATCCTGCCGCTGCGGTAGCACCCCGTCTAGAGACTTCTGCAGAGTTGGCTTCAGGGTCCAGCATTCACTGCCATAGAGGTCCACTACACCTACATGTATTTCGCAGGCAGCGCTGGAATGACCGCCTTGTGCATGTTAATGTGGGACGTCCTTGTGACCGGTGCTCCTGGCTGGTAGCTCCTGGTGTCCTCATTCTCCTGGCTGCGATTTTATCGCTCACCCTTGGTGTTCAAGCATAGGTTCTTGTCGGTAACATCTGTACTCTTGGTGATGTTGAGCACCAAATGTACCATCCTGCCGCTGCGGTAGCACCCCGTCTAGAGACTTCTGCAGAGTTGGCTTCAGGGTCCAGCATTCACTGCCATAGAGGAGACCAGACTCCACCGTCGCATAGAAGAAGCTGAGTTTGGTTTGTCGGGGGACGTTGGGGTTCCATACGCCATGCCATTCAGCGCCCTCCATGCAAGTGACTTCCCTCACTTTAAGATCTTGCTCTGTTGAGTTGACCCATGAGCCCAGGTACTTGAAATGTCATCATTTTAGGGTCAAGGCCACTTGGCCTTCGGTATTGTATAAATGTTTAACGCCCCAATTGCCAGGGCAGGAAATCCATCAAATAAAAGAATGTTTTTTTTTAATTTAATTTAATTTAATTTAATTTAATTTAATTTAATTTAATTTAATTTAATTTCATTTCATTTCATTTCATTTATAATAAATATAGCTGCAGGCAGTGATAAAGTGGCCAAGCAAGAAAAAGCTAAGAAAGCAGCAAGGGGGGAAAAAAAACAGGAAAAGCAGGAAAAGAAAAACTAGAAGCAGGGCTCTTCCGAGCACATGTCAAGTGGCTACAACGTCTGCTGCATAGACGTGTAAATATGCGTCGCCATGGGAAGCAAATAGTTCAGTACCCTGTCACCGACGGCTGTTTGCTTAACGATTTTGACTGCTACGGTGATTGCGCCATATAGAAGCCGTACTCCGCCGGAGCTTCAGTCAGTGTGAATGGATGATCCATGTGTACAAGTTAGGGGTGTAACGATACGTTTTAACAACGATACGATACGCATCACAATACATGGTTGACGACATGGAAGATATTGGTTCATTCATGGCAATATGATACGATTCCAATTCAATGATAGTAACTATTTAGTAAATCTGTGTGAAACGTATTATAGTGCATATTTTTAAGGGATAAATCTATTATTATGGATATAAATAGGTAAACGCTGTGATTTTCTTGCAAATACATGGATGTTTTATTTCAACACATTATGGACAAACCCGCACCTTGACATGAACACAGAGATTACACACATTTATCGATAGACTAAAGTGGCGTTTCCATAAAGCCTCTTGACATTAAGCCTTTTTCGCTTAAATCCTTTTATGGAAACACTTCAAAATTTGAATAAACTTTCATTATCCGCAAAAACTTTTATCCGCTTGGAGGAGGTGGATTTTGAGGCTTTATCGAATAAACTACATGCGCATTTGTGAATGGAAACGGTTCAGACAATAAATGCGAATAAATGATGACGTTCTGGGTCCATATCGTCCTCCAACTTAACACTTTCCGCTGCCGCTTAACGTCCATTGTATAGCGTTAGCCCACAAAACAAACCGGTTGTTTGTTACACACGGAGTGACACGGACCGTGTGTAAATTGGGACTAAGTTACTAGGGCCCAAGGGGTCGAGGGGTCTTAATTATTTTATACTTTAGCTTTTGAAAAATAGCAGATATACAAGCTCACAGAGCCGCACTCGGTGCCACCCTGCGAGCTTGTAGATCTGTTATTTTTGAAAAGTTGTGAAAATGTGTGCAAGTCTTTTAAATGTGTGCGAATCTGGAACTAAATATTTTGAGATGGGGGTCTGTGGCCAAATAGATATCATTTTGGGGTCCTTCACATGAAAAAGTTTGAGCACCACTGACATAGAAACATAGGTTTTTCAAAAACACTTTAGAAGGATCTGAAATATTCAGACTTGCACACATTTTCAAGTTCTTTTTCAAAAAATAGCAGATCTACAAGCTCGCAGCACGGCATTCGGTGCCATGCTGTGAGCTTGTAAATCTGCTAATTTTCAATAGTTAGAGCACAAAATAATGTGCCTTTATCTGTCTTTGCACAACAGTCTGTATGCAGAGCTGGCACGTTGTGAAAACGGGAGGAATTTACACACTTTCCGTGTCACTCCGTGTGTAACAAACGGTTTGTCTTGTGGGCTAACGCTATACAATGGACGTTAATCGGCAGGGGAAAGTGTTAACTTGGAAGACAATGGACCAGAACGTCATCATTTATTCGCATTCATTGGCGGAGCCGTTTCCATTAACTAATGTGCATTTAGTTTTTCAGATAAAGCCTCAAAATCCACCTCCTCCAAGCGCATAAAAGTTTTTGCAGATAATGAAAGTTTATTCGAATTTTGAAGTGTTTCCATAAAAAGATGTATGTGAATAAGCCTTAATGCGCATTAAGAGGCTTTATGGAAACGCCACTATGTAGAGACTCAGAGTGATCATGGTTTGGCAATAGAGAAGGGCAGACACATGCAGACATACCTGGCTGCCCAGAGAGGAGAGGATGTGCTGTCATTGTGATGAGGGAGCTGTAGAGACACACTTACACTTCCTATTAAACACAATGTAAAAATAAATAAATAAATACACACATATTAGGGAGGAGTTCTTTCCAAAGATGTAAATAAATGTATCATTTATCATTTTAAAAATGATTTAAACTAGTGAAAACAGCCGATCTACGGTACGAGGCGTTGTGTGCTTGTAGATCTGCTGTTTTCACTACTTTTGTGCAACGGCCTTGTATGGTGAAGCAGGGCTTTACTTTGCGAGAAAAAAAAATTACAAATTTGAAACTTGGAGACAAGGTTTCTGCCCAAGTGTCGGTATACTGCATATACCATGTTTTACTTACCACACCATTTCCTTTATTTATGTCATTTCATTGATGTTATATTGTTGTCTGTTGTTTATGTCATAATTGTAATTGTGCCAATTGTAATTTCATGCCAATAAAGCCTATTGAATTGAAATTGAATTGAATTGAATACCCAGAAAAGAATCTGCTTTAAGTAGCATGTGAGGGGTCCAACAATGGGTTTGTCATGATTCTGAATCCATTGCAAGCATTTGTTTTGCATGAAAAACATTCCTTGGCTATAAATGGCCCCAGAGTGATGACTCGTCACTAAACCATAGTTTTTTTTTTGTTTTGCAAAACAAATGCTTGCAATGGATTCAGCATCATGACCATGTTATCTCCCTAACGCCCCCGACTAAAAGAGAGATAGAGAAAGAGAGAAAGAGAGAGAGAGAGAGAGAGAGAGACTGTTTGAGTGTGCTAGTCTGTGTGTTGGTGCGTGTGTGTGTGCGTGCGTGCGTGCGTGCGTGCGTGCGTGCGTGCGTGCGTGCGTGCGTGCGTGCGTGCGTGCGTGCGTGCGTGTGTACTCTGAACTGTCCTGTCCCTGCTGTGTGGAGTTGTGTGAGGACACGTGTTATCTGTTGAGATCAGGGTTAATACCCTGGGCTCATTTCCCTGGGGTCATAGTGTCTGTGTCCAGACCAGCCTGGGCTGGACACACAGGGCTTGGCGCCCCCCAGAAAGCTAGTCATAGCCGGGGAGCCACTGTGCCAAAATGAGAGAAGACCTGTGATGTCATGACATACTCCAAATTTATGTTTTTCCTATTAATTTGGTCAATAAGGTACACAGAATGAGAGGCCTGCTCTGCCGGAAACACTGCGAAAAAAAGTTTCCCATTGACTTCACTATAGAGGGTATGCGCGTGACATCATCATCATACCCGGAAGTGATGCGGGAACGCCTACTGAGAGGCAAAAAAAACGACTTTCTGGCCTTGACAGCCCAAACATCCACACAGAAAGGGCCTATCTGATTGCATTAAATGACATTAAACAATGTTAAACTCACTTCACCACTCATTTTGCCACTCGATTTGCCACTCGATTTGCCATTCACTTTATGCATGCGCATACCCTCTATACTGGAAAAAAACACACCAAAAAAGGTAGGATGTGAGGGGTCAAACTAAGGGTTCTTCATGATTCTGAATCCATTGCAAGCATTTGTTTTGCATGAAAAACATTCCTTGGGCTAGATTTCACCCTCTCAAACCTGTGAAAAGTGATGAGTCATCACTTTTCACCGTTATTTTGGTCCGTTTTCTAGCCCAAGGAATGTTTTTCATGCAAAACAAATGCTTGCAATGGATTCAGAATCATCAAGAACCCCTAGTTTGACCCCTCACATGCTACTTAAAGCATATTTAATTTGGTGTGTTTCTTTCCTGTATATTGAAGTCGATGGAGTGAATATACAAATGGCCATAACTTTTTTTCGCAGAGTTTCCGGCAGAGCAGGCCTCTCATTCTGTGTACCTTAATGACCAAATGAATAGAAAAAACAAAAATTAAAAGTATGTCATGACGTCACAGGTACAACCCAGTTCTTTGAGCTTTTGGGCCTGTGGCTCCCCGGCTATCAGACCACAGCACACAGTGGAAGATAGCCAGAGAGTTACTGTCCTAACAGCATCAAACAACATTCAGTCACTTGTCATATGTGAGTATTTATTTATGTGTTTATATATTGGTTTTCTTTTTTGTTTTTCCTCTTTTTTTATATCAACCACTTGAACCCTATAGCGTCCATAATATATTCAGAGAACTTTATCCAAAAGATCTACAAGCTCACAACGCCTCGTGAGCTTGTAGATCGGCTGGATCGGCTATTTTCGGCCGAATACTTAACGTTTATTAAGTATTGACGGTTCAAGTGGTTCAATATTTGAAAACACAAATTGACATGAATCCAAAATACACTGATGATGATTGTGCTGTCAAACAATGAAACTATATGGAATCTATGAAAAGGTTGTGGGGGTCCCTGCTTCATCGCTCTCTCAACTAAGGGGTCCTTGGCCTGAACACGTTGAAGACCCCTGGTAGAGGTTATGTAGTTTACTCCTTCTGCTGAGCCTGTCTTTAGAGTCAACCTGCCAGCTTGCTGTGCCCGGTAGAAGGCACAGCAAAGGCGCCCGGCCCAAAGTGCAAAATGTGCCTGCAGGGACCTCCAAGAATATTCCAGAATGTTTCGAAAATACGAGCTATGAGCTTGTAGATCTTCTATTTTAGAACGGTGGTTCTCAACCTTTCCAGGCCGCAACCCCCAAAATAATCATATTTTAACTGGGGACCCCCCCACCCTGATGAGCACTGTTGAGGAATTTGTACATTTTGTACAACACGATTCTATTGTGAAAATAGCCAATCTACAAGCTCACAAATGCCTCGCATTTGTGAGCTTGTACCGGTAGATCAGCTATTTTCACAATTTATGCCTCTAATATTTGACAATTCGGCCAATGATTAACCCTGCAAGGCCCGAATAAATTTCTACTGGCCCAAAAAAAAAAAAAAAAAATCAGATAGTGTTGTAGGAGTCCTAATCACAGGAAAATGTTGTTAAAAAAATAATAATGTTTTTGTAAGGTTTTATAGCCATAAATCATAAATCATAAACCATGCTCTAATTAGCATTTTGGGGATATTTTTCACAATAATAACATATATACATGTTCTAGACATTCTAATGATCACGAAAAACAATATTACATGCAGGCATTTTACTTATGTTTTAGAGAGGAATAGCTTCAGTTAAAAAGTGAGATTTTGTTCGTCCAGACGCTTGAATTTCAACTTCTCTAGGAGGTGTGAATGTCAGTCTCTGTGGGGGGTATTTATATGCAAATATCGTGGCCGATGGCATTGTAATACTAAACAATAGGATTTAATGGTGATGTTAATGTGAAAAAAGAACAGGAAAACTAATTATAACATTAAAAAAAAATGATTTAAAAAACGTTGCCAAAAAGCAACGCTGGGCCTTGCAGGGGTAAGTTGTCATTTTAAACGTATTAAAAACTCCTTAAATTGTCACTTTAGAAATGTGCATATACCCTGTATACACTTAAACTTTATGTTGGTTTGTTTACTCTTGAGTGAGAAAACAATGTTGCACATTAAGTTAATCATCTGGGGACCCCCCCAAAATTATTTGGGAACCCCCCTGGGGTCCCGACCCACAGGTTGAGAACCACTGTTTTAGAATGGGAGAGTGTTTTCTTCTGGTGTTTCAGTCCGAGTGTATCAAAGGGTGCGTTCGGAAATGCGCACCGGGTGATTGCCTAAACCTAACCCTAATCCTAACCCTAACCTCAGTAAAACTATGCCTAACCCTAACCCTAACCCTAACCTTAACCTCAGTAAAACTATGCCTAACCCTAACCCTAACCCTAACCCTAACCTTAACCTCAGTAAAACTATGCCTAAACCTAACCCTGACCCCTAACCCTAAACACTCCCGGTGCACATTTCCGAACGCACCCTTTGATGCACTTGGACTGAATCACCAGCAGAAAACACTCTCCCGTTTTAGAATATAGTGTAAACAAAACTATTGTCATGCCCAAAAGCGTGTGAACGTGCTACTTTCCATTGATAGGCTGAGCATCTCACCACACCGGAAGTGGACTGTATCAAACTGCATTCAGGTAGTCTCGCGTAGCCAGACAACTATTCCACAATCTCTGAATGCTATATTGAGTCTGGAACTACCGGTACACCTCCTGAACAGCGAGTAATGGAAACTGTCATTTCTGTTCATGAAAATATATTTTAAAATGTCATTTCTACTAAGCAGCAAGCTATAAATTATGCTTAACACTTTCCAAGCCTGGGCAAAATGGCTTGTCAGTGGACTAGCCGGATATTTCTATTATTGTATTATGATCTGAACAGCATTCATTTTACAAGACAAATCAGCGCAATATCATAAAATCACGTATCACGTAATCTCACCACAGTCACCAGCGAAATGGCTCAATCTGCATTGGCATAGAGTGGCGGTTTTGGCCGAGGCATATTCTCCCTGTGCGTTTCGCGTGCGCGATCCGTGCACGTAGATGTGGGCGCATATAATCCAAGTATGACTGTACAGTCGATGTGAACATTTTCGCTAGCTTAGCCCCTTGCACTCCAGCTATGCTAATGCTATCGTCTAAACAGAAAGTGGATGGGAGCTGGGAAGGTTTAGCAGGGAAAGGACTCAACGTCACTTCCGGTTCATGTCAGAGGAGCCATGCGCTATCGATGGACGAGCGGTGACTAGGGAAGGTTAGACGATGGATGATTTTCGGATAAAAATCATTTCTTTCGTTTTTAATCACCTATTGTGTAAAAGTGAGATAAAATGAGATCCGGCTGAGAGCTCCAATTAATGAATTGAGATTGAGTGAGATCAGGCCATGAAAGTGAGTTTTTATTTATATTAGGATAAATGTGCGAGATCTTAAAAACGAAAAGGGAAGTGGGGAGGAGGCTTCACTTCCGCTTTAACCGGATACTCACCGTTCTTTTTACGTTATGCCAGACTGTATGACGGTAGCGTTTCCAAATCGCGGAGTCAACAGACTGGCCACGCGAGACTACTTGTCAGGATGAAGGTTGCACCAACTTGTACCTGTGAGTATTGTACAACCATTTCCTGTGAGTATTTTATTTCGATCTTATTTTAATGGACTTTAAAGGACAACTTTTGTTTTTTACAACAAGGGTTCATATTTTAGATCGTAATTAAAGAATATAAAAGATGAGTGTTAAAATGATTTCAATTACTTCTTTCTATTGTTTTAGAGATTCTTATTTCAGTGGTTGGGGGCATGTGTACAATTGGCTAAATGTGTAATTTTACACAGAATAAGCCCATTCCCAAGATACAACGCAACCTTTCATGGTTGGATGTGTTTTATGGGGGCTAGAAGTGTTACTGTAAATAAAGAAACTGCTGGCTTATTGTGTCTAAAAATACATATTTAGCCACTTGTACGCATGCCCCCATGCGTACGCATGCCCCACATTTTAGCACGGTAAACGCGATAAAACAATAGAACGAAGCAAATGAAAACATTTTAACACTCACTTTTTCTTTTCTCTAATTAAAAACAATAGAACGAAGCAAATGAAAACATTTTAACACTCACTTTTTCTTTTCTCTAATTACAATCTAAAATATGAACCCTTGTTGTAAAAAAAACAAAGTTGTCCTTTAACTATCACAGTTTATTTAGCCGAGACAACGTTTCACTATTAAACGCTTTGCTATGCACATCTAAATGTATTTAAGGAAATCCCTATTTTTATTGCCAATCAAGGTGTTGAAAATCAAAATAATGTATAAACGAGTACGTGACAATATGGGTCAACCTGAGGTTCTCTCTAGAACTCCACTTATACATGAAGTGTGGTCAAAGGATGGAGGACTGTTTGTATCATACAGAGGTGGAAAAAGTACTCACATTCTTTACTTAATGTATTATTATATTATAATTTATATCTGCAAAGTAACTAGTAACTAAAGTTTTCAAATAATTGTAGTGGAGGAAAAGTACAATATTTGGTTCCGAGATGTAGTGGAGTAGAAGTAAAAGTATTGGAAATTGGAAATACCCAAGTAAAGTACAAATACCTCAAAGTGTACTTAAAGGGGAAGACCACCCATTTTCAATATTGAACTATGTCATTAATATAACTTAGAGGAGTTGTGTGGAAATAGAAAAAAATTCCCCCCCCCCCCTTTTGTGTTGCCTAGCACTGGAAAATTGATTCTGGGGTTTGTATTGTAAAGTACAATGTGTGATGTCATCAAGTTGTACTTTACAATACAAACCCCAGAATCAATCTTCCAGTTCTAGGCAACACAGAGGGGGGGGGGGGGGGGGGGACTTTTTTTCTATTTCCACACAACTCCTCTAAGGTATATTAATGACATAGTTCAATATTGAAAATGGGTGGTCTTCCCCTTTAAGTACAGTACTTGAGTAAATGTACTTAGTTACACCACTGGTATCATAGAACAGTACGTGTTTTGATGATACGTATACAGAATGTTCTCACCACATCTAATTTACTTTAGTCTCTCTCTCTCTCTCTCTCTCTCTCTCTCTCTCTCTCTCTCTCTCTCTCTCTCTCTCTGTCTCTCTCTCTCTCTCCCCCCCCTCTCTCCACAGTGCTGTATCTCCTTGTCTGCTGTGGAACAAATGGTGAGACATATCAATGTATTGCATTCTGGGTAGTGTAAGTTATCTCAGTGTTCCTACAATCCTGTTACAGTATATTTAGTCATGTTCAAACCCCTCCATTTCAATCTTAACAAATACATGAATGTATAATAGTTATGGATTCATAGAAAGTGTCAAAGCAATATTGGTAATTTGTACAGTTAGTTAGTTAGTTAGTTTTTTTTTCTCTCTCCTTCATATACTGTAACTGTTTGTCTTAATTACATTTTAGTTACACAAAGCAGCGTTAAACTGTTCTTCTTTTAACAACATAATGACATGCTATTATGTTTGTTGTGTTTTACTTGTTTTTCTCAACCAGCTGACCATACAGTGATGAGGCTGGTCGACGGCTCAAGCTCCTGTTCTGGCAGAGTAGAGATGTACTTTGATGGCAGATGGGGGACGGTCTGTGATGTTGGCTGGGACCTGGCTGATGCACATGTAGTGTGTAGAGAGTTAGGCTGTGGAAGGGCTCTGTATAGATTACATGAGGCATTCTACGGACGGGGTGTTGGGGAGATCCTTTTGACTAAAGTGAACTGTTCAGGCAATGAATCCAGTCTCTCACAGTGCAGCCATCCAGGGTTTGGAATCCATGACTGTCATCACAGTCAAGACGCTGGTGTTGCTTGTGAAGGTAAATACAGGATTATCAATTTGAAATGACATCTTCTTTAAAGTGCAAGGAATCTTTTGTAGATGTTTGGGTTGTGTACGTATCTGCTTTAACGAGTCCTATTGGCTCCGTTGTGCAGTTTATTAGGAAATTAATACCCCCAGAATAGTGTCTCATTGACTTCCATTGTACAGGGAAAGTGAGTGGCACGGAATTTCATTGTGTGCGTCATACTGCATAGGATCAATCTCAAACTCAATCACAAATAAAAGTCGGACCTAAGAACAGAACAGTCATAACATAATTAACGGAATTGTTATAATCAATTAAGCCCGATTATAATGAACAACTACGCTATAATGTGGGTTCTGCCACCTGAATTAATGCTGTTTCCTCATGTTACTTGAAAACATTAAAAACAAAACATTCAATCAAGCATTATACAGAAGCAGTTTCTTTCACATCTAATCATAAGAAAACAATTTGATGGATTGCCTGTTCTCTTTCTCAGCCTGATCTCACTTTTACACAATAATAGCTAAGGTGTTCTCAGCCAGATCTAATTTTACACACTTTTACACAATAGGTGAGACAGAGGACTTCTCTGTCTCACCACCGGTCTAACCAATAGCATGATTCTTCTCTATGCATGAACCGGAAGTGCTTTTGATCGCTTCCGGGGCAGATTAGCCTTTTCCCATAGACTTTACTTTATAGACATTAGCGTTAGCATAGCCGTTGTCCTAGCGGCTAGGCTGATGAAATTCTTTCCATGGATTGTACACACTGAGATGATCACATGCGCCCACATCGATGTGCACGGATCGTGCACGCGAAACGCACGGGTGGAAAGACGACTTGGCCAAAATCCCCACTATATGCCAATGCAGATCCAGATATTTATGGTGAGTTTATGACCGTGGGATCGAAAAAAAAGAAAAAAAAAAAAACGGCGTCCAAGAAGGAGGGGGGGGCGGGCTGATGTTTATAAACATAATATCAGATCATAATACAATATTAGAAATTTCCGGCTAGTCCACAGACAAGCCATTCTGACCAGCCTAGTCCACAGACAAGCCATTCTGACCAGGCTAGTCCACAGACAAGCCATTCTGACCAGGCTATAATTAAAGGTGATACACCATGAAATTTCACTTTTCCTATTTTAAAACCTTTTTTTGGGGTCCCACTAGCACCTTCTATCCTCACAAAGTCCCATTTCTGACCGTTGTGTCTTTCTCTGGTTTTGAGAAGGTGAAGGTTAAAAGTATCCCGCGGGTTCTCAAAACAGGCTATCCAGATTTGCTGCCGATTGTGATGTCATCATCGGCCGTTTTTTTTTTTTAAAGATTTTTGGGGGGTGGCGCAGTTCAGGCCAAATGTGGTACTGCAGCTGAAAATGCTCTGAGAGCCATTCAAAATGAGAAAGGCTCTCTATTCAGGAGTGGTAATTTAGCCTCAAACCTTTTGAAAAACGTTTTTGGGACAAACAATATGACATAAATACTTTTTAAATGCATGGTGTATCACCTTTAAGCCACGACAACAAATCATATGTCAGTCATGTTCCACCACCAAGTCCAAGGGAGGGGAGCAGAGCCACGGGGCCGAGAACAGGTTGCCTTCAGACGGATTCGATGCGCAGAACTGCCCGCCCTGACACGAGACACTGAGGTTCTCAGAATCTTCTGAATCTTTAAATAGGCTCTGTCATGATTAATTATGACGTTTATACAACTAAATACTACCCTAAAACACAATTAAACTCTGTGCCACAAAACAGAAGTTAGAGAGCTCTTTTGGGGATAACATTTAATGCGATGGACATTTTAACTCATTCTGAGCCCAGGACATTAACGGATTAGGGGGTCCAGAGTGCCTCCCCCCGGCCCCATTAACGGCCGTTATCTTATTTTGAAGGCCAGAAGGCCTTCAAAATGATTACTTCCGGTCTGACGTCATCGCATCGTGCGACGGAACCGAACGTTGTTTACGTGGAGCCATGCTGGATTGCATCGGAGCGTTTATACATGTGTTATATAAGCGAGCATCTGCCTCCATCTTCGTTTCTAAAGTGTAGTTTTGAGATAATGGACATTAAAGATGAGATGGCCCGTCCACCTCAATGTTATGGGATGACTATTTTGTGCTCGTGGAGACGTGATGATGATGAATCAGCTACGAATTTCGCCTCCGGACATCCGGCCGTTCTACTCGGTAATGTACTCAACGTTACAGTAATAGATTACTTTTCCCGCGACATCACGTGTTCGGCACTATAAGTACTCGAGTACTTTTCCTGTGACATCGCGGGAACGGCTTTTAATGAGTTAATGGCCAACACTCGTTCGTTTTCGCCTTGATTCGGGTTGAATAGTGGGCACAGTGGGACTCCGCTTTCCAACAAAGTGCGTGAAGTGTCCACCATGCTTCGAAAAGGGGAAAATAGTGCACAGTCCAAGGGTAGGGTTTAATGTGGTCTACGAAATGGGACAGCACTCGGCGCGCACCTGTGACGTCATCGCACTTGAAACCCGCACTTGGTAGGGTCTACTCCTCGAATTGGGAAGGGGCTAATGAATACACAAAAGTATTCCAATCATGACTATGCTCTCTCTCTCTCTCTCTCTCTCTCTCTCTCTCTCTCTCTCTCTCTCTCTCTCTCTCTCTCTCTCTCTCTCCCCCCACACAGTGATGTATCTCCTCCTCCAAACAAAAGGTGAGAAACTATAATCAGTGTAGAATTGTTATTGATTCATAGAAAGTGAATAGTCAATATTGTCCATTTGAATAAATCCATATTATCTTTGCATCTAGAATAGAAAGGCATGGCGCCCTATTCGTCCATCCGTACGTCTGTACGTCTGTCTGTGGACAGCTAATCTCTGGCGGAACGAGAAGGAACGAGCCGAAGGCGAGTCCCGTAGGCAGGGCTAAAGTGCAAGTAACCGTGATGATAAGGCAGACCCTCAAGTGTAATATTGCGATTATACAACAGTCAACTTCAAGCCTCATTTAGCTACTATGTCCGTGAACTTCACATGAAAACCGCTAGCCTAGCCGCCTAGCATAGTGTGGGGAGAGGGTAGAACTTCAGCTCTTTCGCAATTGCACAGCTGAAATCTTTGTTTGGTGAGACCGTGCAGTAGTGCTCATTATTTGCATGGGTAGAGAGCCATTTCAACCAATCAGATTGCTTCGTCGGAACTATACCTGTTGTATAATGGGGGTTAAACCGTCCCTGATATAGATGTGTACAAATTTGTGATTTTCTTGGTGAGTGATGTAATGTGTTGCAGGTCTCTCTCTCTTTCTCTCTCTCTCTCTCTCTCTCTCTCTCTCTCTCTCTCTCTCTCTCTCTCTCTCTCTCTCTCTCTCTCTCTCTCTCTCTCTCATTCCAGTGTCCCTAAGAGTCATTCCTGACAGAGTACAGTTCTTTTGGCATGAGTCCATCTCACTGAGTTGTGAGATAGAAGGGAAGCCTGTACCAGGGTGGACTGTGAGGAGAAAGGACAGTGAGAGCTGGAATGGAACCTGCCATCGTGACTGGGGAACCACAGGAAACCTAGACTCCAGTGAGCAGTTGGTTAATTCTTTAAAAAAGCATAACTCTTGACAGGAATGGGCTAGAGACTTACCTTTTTTTCCCTAAATGCTCAGAAATGCTAGGGTGTTGCCAAGGCAGGCCCAAATGACGCCCCTGCATTTTACGTTATATTTGAACTGAAATCCTTCTTTATTTTCATTGGGATGTGTAGGAGGAGGAGCATCGTGTACCATTGAGTTTCTGGAATTTTCGGACGCTGCAGTGTATTGGTGTCAGTCTGATTCAGGAGCAGTCAGCCAGTCCATCTCCATCTCTGGTAAAAATCCATTTGAATCAATCAATGTATTTTAGTGGCTA
>NC_137826.1:54701633-54750577 GCF_963921795.1 Nannobrachium achirus
TGGTCAGTACTTGGTCTAATATTGACCAGGATAGTGAAGTAGTGCCAAATCGGGGCAAGCAATATGTACATGAAGTTAAAGGACAACTTTCGTTTTTTACAACAAGGGTTCATATTTTAGATTGTAATATAGAATATAAAAGATGAGTGTTAAAATTATTTAATTTACTTCTTTCTATTGTTTTAGAGATTCTTATTTCAGTGGTTGGGGGCATGCGTTACAAGTGGCTAAATATTTCATTTTACACAGAATAAGCCCATTCCCAAGATACAACGAAACCTTTCATGGTTGGATGTGACTTATGGGGGCAAAAAGTGTTACTGTAAATAGCAATTTAGAAACTGCTGGCTTGTGTCTAAAAAGATACATATTTAGCCACTTGTACGCATGCCCCCATGCGTACTCATGCCCCACATTTTAGCATGGTAAACGCAATAAAACAAATGAACGAAGCAAATGAAAACATTTTAACACTCACTTTTTCTTTTCTCTAATTACAATCTAAAATATGAACCCTTGTTTTAAAAAAACAAAGTTGTCCTTTAAGGTTGTGAAAATTGTGACAAATTTTAGAATCGGACCCCAAAACGGACCCCAAAAGAAAATTGATGACTCATCACTAAACCATCGTTTTGAGTGGCCATTTCTTGCCCAAGGAATGTTTTTCGTGCAAAACAAATGCTTGCAATGGATTCAGAATAATTAAAAACCCTAGTTTGACCCCTCACATCCAACTTAAAGCAGATTTTTTGGGAGTCCTTTTTTCCTTTATTGTAGTGTATAGTAAGTGAAGGTAGGTAGGTCGTTTTCAAAACTTTGCCCTGATAGGATTCCTTGGGACTTCTTTCTCTCACTAAGGACATATTGAGGATACAAAATCAGTTGAGTTTGCTACTATTGCAATTTGTTTTAGGTTTAGCCTAAAATTACTGGACTATTGGCTGCTTTGAGGGTCAGCATCAGTGTTTTTGTATTCAGTGCAGGCCGCAACCGGGAGCCAGTTGAGGGAGCGGAGAAGGGGAGAGACATACGAGAACTTAGGCTGGTTGAAGACCAGTCGTGCCGCAGCATTTTGGATCAGTTGGAGAGGTTTAAGTGCACATGCCGGGAGACCAGTGAGGAGAGAGTTACAATAGTCAAGTTTTTATATGACAGATGTCTGGATGAGGAGCTGGGCTGACTCCTGGGTGAGGAAGCGTCTGATTTTCCGGATGTTATAGAGTGTGAACCTACAGGACCTGGTGACTGATGCAATGTGTGCCTTGAATGATAGCTGGCTGTCCAGGACCACTCCAAGGTTTCTAGCAGTAGGAAACTAAAGCCCCGTTTTCACTGAGTCAAACTTCTGGAAGTTTTTTCCAAATGACGGCAATTTTGAAATTCACGCCATGTGAAAACGGCCACTTATTTTGTCTTCCGTGAGTTTTGGTGTCCCAAACGTGACGGGAAAATACCTAGTCATTTTTGCCTAGGCTGGGCTGACTCCTGGGTGAGGAAGGTTATGCAACACGTTGCATAAGCGATCCTTTCTGAACCTTATGTGACACATAAGGTTCACATGTGTTGTTTCATGAAGAATATTTCTTGTAACTTGTTAAATCCATTGGTGAGAGAGAAAAGGAGAGACAAACAGACGCGAGTCGCTGCTGCTGCGTCCAGACAGTATGGGCTCACTGGTTCCGTTGCCATGTCTGCTAATTATAAGCGACTATGGTCTTGATTTCCGTAAAGTTGCTTGTATGTATTGATCGTTTCTGGCTGCTTTTTATTTGTTGTGATCTTTTAGATCGGTAATTGTCAAGTAGCTGATGTGGCGATGCTTATAGTTTTAAATTGCTTTTGTGGCCTAGATAATATCACTTTTTGGGGCTTATTTTCGTACACCTGGTTGCTTATTTCTCTCACAAAGTCTGGCAACACGGACTTTCATTCCGCGACGGTTTAGTAGTGAAAACGATGTATTTTATGGCGATGCCAGCATTTTTGCTCATGTGAAAACACCCAAAAAACAAAACTCCCGGCAAGTTGAAAATGATTATGCAAATTATTTTGCTGGAAAAATTCCGGAACTGTAGTGAAAACATGCCTAAGTCACCAATGCATTATCTATGGAAATAGTGAGATCCAGGGTTAGGTATAGGGTTAGTGTTGGAATTGGAAAGGAGACATGTCGTAATGGAGACATGTCGGAATGGAGAGATGCAACCGCAATGCTTATGTTGGTAAAAGGAATCTGAACCTAGAGTAATCTTTCCCCTCCTCTCTCTCTCTCTCTCTCTCTCTCTCTCTCTCTCTCTCTCTCTCTCTCTCTCTCTCTCTCTCTCTCTCTCTCTCTCTCTCATTCCAGTGTCTCTGAGAGTCAGTCCTGACAGATCTCAGTTCCTTGCAGGTGAGTCCATCTCACTGAGCTGTGAGGTAGAAGGGAAGCCTGTCCATGGATGGTCTGTGGATAGAAATCGAGGCAAATACCAGACAACCTGCAACGATTGGTGGGGAACCTTCAGAGGTATGGATGGATGGATTGATGGATGGATGGATGGATGGATGGATGGATGGATGGATGGATGGATGGATGGATGGCATTTAAAGAGGTGGTGCCATGATTCCCCCCCCCCCCCCCCTCGCATATACTCTGAAGAACCGTGTCGCTTGAGTGTCCTTCCTTCCGAAGCCTCTGTGTCCGAAGCCTCTGTGATGTCAGTGTGATGTCAGCGAGTTGTGACATCACTTCCTGTACAGGGCGGCTACACGAAATGTGGATAACACTATATATGGAGATAGTCCAGTCCATCATGTCATATGGGACTACCGTCATAAAAAGTAGCCATTGTTAGGCCGGAGTCATTGGCTGTCTAAACATGGAGATGTGGATAACACTATATATGGAGATAGTCTAGTCCAATATGTCATATGGGACTACCGTCATAGACAGTAGCCATTGTTAATCCGGACTCAATGTCACATGACATACTTTTTATGCCCATATATGAGTCCTAACATGGAGATGTGGATAACACTATATATGGAGATAGTCTAGGGACGGTAGTGATGATGACATCAGTCTGACAACATTCATTGTGATGGCACACTCACAGAATCAATTTTATGCCCATACATGGAGTTCCCTGACTATGTTATGTCAAAACATGCCCATATGTGGACATTACCAAATATGGGCATTTCCAGATATGTCCTTAACTCACTTACTGCCAATTTAAAATGCCCTTCGAGTGGCACTAGTGCCAGAAGCCTCCATAGACTCCCATGTAATTTATAGTGCACAGATCATGCACGCCCATGCACAGATCATGCACCATGTTTGTGCAGGCTGTTCACAGCTTTCAAACAAAAAAAAAAGATTGGAAATCCGTTCAGGCATTCATGATTTATCAGCCATAATGTTTTCTTCAGATGTAAACAAAAATGGCTGCCATGTTTGAAAGATGGGGTTGTATGGGGGGTGGAACATGCAAAATCGCGATTGAAATCATGTTTACTAGATTTAATTGGGTCAAAAAAAAAAAAAAAAAAAATTTTTTTTTTTTTTTTTTTTCCAAGTAAAAGTCGCCCAAAGTCGCTTGGCAGGGAACTCCATAGTGAGAAAGTTGCTCTAAAAGTCGCCTGGCACTGTATGAGTTAATATTGATAACATTGGGACAGGGATCTCCATATATGGGCATAAAACGTATGTTAATTAGTAAAGCCAAGCTTGGGTTTGATGCCTTGCGATTTCTATATTTGGACATAAATGTGTACCCAATAGGTCATCATCTGCTCACACCCTAGGTGGGGTTGGCGATAGGGCCTTTCTGTGTGGAGTTTGCGTGTTCTCCCGTGTCTCCTAGGGTTGATACCCTCACAAAAACATGAACAAACTCTCCCCAGAATGACAACAACTAGAATCGTCAGAGAAACGCTGTGGTTGGCCAGATTGTCAAGAATTGGCGCGACCTCGCCCTTTAGGGCGAGGTTGCATGTCACCCTGAGGTCGCATTCCACCCTCGGGTGTCTTACTAGTTATACTAGGAGGAAGATTTTCTTCCAAAAAAGTGTACAGAAATAGTTAAAATTATGTTTTTATGTGGCCACACCCACCAGTTCATTGGTATGCGTGGTTGTCATGGTGGGTGGTGACCCAGCTGAAGTTAGCCACACCCAAGTATGTTGGGTGAATGGTAATTAGGGGAGGGGTTGATTCTGTGATGTAATAAGTATGTGTGTTTTTGGACTGGCACGTTTGACCCCACAAGGTGGCAGCCTACAGCTAAAATCCAAATAGAAAGGCAATACATAATTGCTCATAACAACCACACCAGGGGGTCTAATTAAGTACTGTCAACCTCCTAGACACATGAAAACCAGAAAAAGTACAAAACTATGGCACCGCCTCTTTAACTGAAATCCATTTCAATGTGATTCTGTGCAGGAGGGTTTTGTATCATCAACACGAACTATCATTCACACGATGGACGTTGGGACAGTGGACACTACTGGTGTCAGACTGAATCAGGAGAAGTCAGCCGATCCATCTACATTATGATCACAGGTACAATCACTCAAAAAGTCTGGAAAAGGAGAGATACACTTATTTTAACATTCATACTGTCACAGTATGCTATGTTGCTCTGCTATAGTAATACGTGGCAGGTTCGCTTGCATGCATTTCAAAGGACGAATAGGGAAAAGGGCACATTTTCTACCTCTTTCTACCTCTACCTCCCTCGGGAATTCACATCTGTTGTCCTGCTGACTGTGTACTGTCCGCCAAGCGGCAGTGCAGCGTCGGCAAGAGACTGTGGCTAACTTCCAGACACATTATCCTAGTGCTCTCATTCTGGTGAACGGTGACTTTAACCAGGTGAAAGTCTCCAGTGTTCTGCCTGATTTCTCCCAATATGTCACTTGCAAAACTAGAGGTGAAAATACACTTGATCTACTGTATGCTAATGTCAGGAATGCATACAGCTATGTCCCCCTCCCCCCTGTTGATGGCTCTGATCATTCCATGGTGAAACTGGTCCCGTCCCTATCTACCAGTGGTGAGACGGGTTCCAGCTAGAATGTGCAGTGCTGGTCTGAGGAGGTGGAGGAGAGACTCAGATTTGAATTTGAGATGACAGATTGGGACTCATTTCTCAGTGAGCATGGAGAGGATGTTGATAGCCTTTGTCAGGTCATCACTGACTACATCGTTTTTTTTGTGAGAATGCATGTGTTCCTAATAAGAAGGTCTGCTGTTTCTCTAACAACAAACCGTGGATGACAAAGGAAATCATTGACCTCCTTAACACATTCCCCGCCATTTAACAATACCTTCGTACTCTATGACAAAAAAAAAGAATCAATGAATACATGAAGCTAGTTAGCATTTGTTTTTGTTTTTTAGGTTTTTTCAGAACTTTGATTATATTGTGTTTTTTCTAGATAGATATCCATTTGCATTTGTTATATTGTTGATGATGTACTGACATATTATCTTGTTTATTATTGTGATGTTATCTGCTTATTGTAAGTCGCTTTGGATTAAAAGCGTCTGCTAAATGCCTAAACTGTAAACTGTAAACTGTAAACTATGGTGCCTCTGGTCTCCATAGACTTCCATGTAATTCATAGTGCACGGATCATGCACACCCATGCCTAGATAATGCACCACGTGTGTCCACATTGCTCACAGCTTTCAAACAAAAAAAATCCGATTGGAAATCCGTTCAGGCATTCATGAGATAGAAGCCATTATGTTTTCCTAAAATGTAAACAAAGATGGCTGCCATGTTTGATAGATGGGGTTGCTATGGGGGTTAAACATGCAATTTCGCGAAAAAAAAAATTCTCGGGACTATCGGGCCTGGCAGGGAAAGACATTGAAATAATCTCGGGACTATCGGGCCTGGCATGCATTAAGAGGAAAAGGGATTTGTTCCTGGCTGGTGATCTAGAGGGGGTGAGGGTGGTGGTGGGCGAGCTGAAAGTAGTCACAGCTCAGGCTAAGGTGTGCTACAAAGCTAAGCTGGAGAACTGTCTGCAGGAGAACAACACTAGACAGGTGTGGGGGGGGTTCAGAAAGATCACAGGGTAATTCGAATTAGATATTGGGGTATAGAAAAAGTTAACAGACCACCGCGTGGTGGAGACCACAATCGTCTCCTACTACAACGTGAGGCTTTCTATATCTTTACGCTCAATACTATGGCCCCTCACGGCCTTAATGAGGAATTTGACATGAAACCATTTCTGGTCTAGTTTTTCATTTTGTTTTTCAAAAAATGCTTTTTAATCTTTTTAATCTTTGTGTAGTTCCGCATAGGCATCAAGTCTGATGTCATATGCCTTATGCCATTAATGTCCATATGTGTCCATAACTTGAATTTTACTTATTTTTGTACTATTTGTATGGTTTCAGGTTTATTGTTTTTACTCAAGTGTTTTATTTTGCAGTTTATTTTTCTTACTCTGCATTACTGATAATACTATCTGTAACCCCCCATTCTCTGATTTATTATAAATATGTTTTATTGTTACCTATGTATAGGCTAGACACTGTCAATCAGCAGCCTTCTCTGGTAATTTGGGTGGGCGGGGTTATCTGGGATGATTATTGTGAGCAGCTGTGTTTCACTGCCACACACCCACTGCAATGAGTATTTAACATTTGTATTTCCTGTATGATACCATGCCTGAAGAAGACCCGCACAGGGTCGAAACGTTGCCAAATAAAACAATACTGGGAGTTTTAAAGACGGTGTGCGAGCCTCTTCCCCTCTCTCTCCTCCTCCCTCTCCTCTGACCCTCACCATTGAACAAGTGAGGCGCCTACTCGCCCAGACCAACACCAGGAAAGCTGCGGGACCTGATAAGTTCAACTCTCGGGTGCTTAAGGCCTGTGCAGAGCAGCTTGCTGTCCCCTTCACACATCTCTTTAATCTCTCCCTGAGGACGGCGAGGGTGCCACAGCTGTGGAAGTCCTCCTGCATCCTCCCAGTGCCTAAGAAGACCCGTCCCTCTGTCTTCTTAAATGACTAAAGACCAGTTGCTTTGACCTTACAGGTCATGAAGGTCTTTGAGCGGCTGGTACTGAACCAACTGAGACCAAAAGTTAGTGATCATCTGGATCCCCTTCAGTTTGCTTATCAGGCCAACATCGGGGTTGATGACGCCATCACCTACATGCTCAACAAGGCCCTCACCCACCTCGAAGATCTGGGCTGCACAGTCAGAATCATGTTTTTTGACTTCTCCAGCGCCTTCAACACTATCCAGCCTATTCTGCTTGCGGAGAAGCTCACGCTGATGGGGGTGGAAAGGGGCCTGGTTGCATGGATTACGGACTACCTCTCGGGCAGACCGCAGTACGTGAGGTTGCAGAACTGTAGATCTGATGTGCTGGTGAGCATTACTGGTGCCCCGCAGGGTACTGTACTCTCTCCTTTCCTGTTCACTCTCTATACTTCTGATTTCTGCTTCAACTCCAAGACCTGTCATCTACAGAAGTTCTCAGATGATTCCGTGGTGATCAGCCAGATCTCTGGTGAAAACATGACTGAGCATGATGGTGTGGTGAAGGACTTTGTGCAGTGGAGCGAGGCCAACCATCTCCGGCTTAATGCTAGCAAGACCAAGGAGATGGTCGTGGACTTTGGTACGACTAATCGTGTACCCCCGGTGCCTAGCACCATAAACGGAGAGGTGGTGGAGTGGGAAACCAGAGCCCCTGGTTGTCCAAGGTTCGATTCCAGGCCAGGGTAGCAATGTCAATGTGTGTCCCTGAGCAAGACTCTTAACCCCTAATTGCTCACGCGCTCCTTGTGGGCAGCGAATCAGCTGGGTTGGGTTGAAAATACAGAATTTCCCTTGCGGGAGGAAATAGGTATTTATTATTATACTGATATCAGTGCATGCAAATACTCTGCTGTTGTTGGTTCTATAGATCTTCATAACTCACTGCTGTTGGTTCTATAGATGTTCATACAGTAACTCAACATGATGTTGGTTATAGCTCGAGATGTGATCCTGCAGAGTCCGACGCTTCCTGTGATGGAGGGAAGTGATGTCACACTCCGCTGCCTGTCCAGAAGCAGGACAACTGGTGAACCATCCTCTGACCTCCCAGCTGATTTCTATAAAGACGGCTCCCTCATCAGGACCGAGTCTACAGGACAGATGACCATCCACGGTGTTTACAAGTCTGATGAAGGACTGTACAAGTGTAACATCTCTGACCTTGGAGAGTCAACAGAGAGCAGGATGGATGTGATTGGTGAGATAGATATGCAATATTACTGAATGAATAGACTAGACCAGACCCGTAGAATGGAGAGCGTTATGACACTTATGTCAACTCCCATTGCAAGCATGGAAAGCTATGGAAGTAGCTAGCTTAGCCTAGCTTACTGGAGCCTGTTCTCATTCTTAGCGAGCCTTTGCTGCTCTTCAGCCCCGTCCGCCCCCATTATAAACGAGGCATTTTCACTCGCCGATAAGTAGACTAAATCACGTCTTTTCTCCCATTTTAATAATGTTGTCTACCTTTGAGAGGCCCATGAATGAGTTAAAAACGGGAAAAAGACGTGATTTAGTCTACTTACCAGCGAGTGAAAATGCCTCGGTTATAATGGTCAGTATCATGAGCGCACCACTTTGATCTGTCCCTCACTCTGGCCCTAAGTCTAGCTTCTGGCCCTGACTCGGTCGCTCACTGTGGCCCTGACCCGATCCCTCACTCTGGCCCTAAGTCTGCCCTAAGTCTGCCCTAAGTCTGGCCTAAGTCTGGCCCTCACTCTGGCCCTAAGTCTGGCCCTCACTCTGGCCCTGACCCGGTCCCTCACTCTGGCCCTGACCCGGTCAGATGATTCCGTGGTGATCAGCCAGATCTCTGGTGAAAACATGACTGAGCATGATGGCGTGGTGAAGGACTTTGTGCAGTGGAGCGAGGCCAACCATCTCCGGCTTAATGCTAGCAAGACCTAGGAGATGGTCGTGGACTTTCGTACGACTAATCGTGTACCCCCGGTGCCTAGCACCATAAACGGAGAGGTGGTGGAGTGGGAAACCAGAGCCCCTGGTTGTCCAAGGTTCGATTCCAGGCCAGGGTAGCAATGTCAATGTGTGTCCCTGAGCAAGACTCTTAACCCCTAATTGCTCACGCGCTCCTTGTGGCCAGCGAATCAGCTGGGTTGGGTTGAAAATACAGAATCAGTGCATGCAAATACTCTGCTGTTGGTTCTATAGATCTTCATAACTCACTGTTGTTGGTTCTATAGATCTTCATAACTCACTGCTGTTGATTCTATAGATGTTCATACAGTAACTCAACATGATGTTGGTTCTAGCTCGAGATGTGATCCTGCAGAGTCCGACGCTTCCTGTGATGGAGGGAAGTGATGTCACACTCCACTGCCTGTCCAGAAGCAGGACAACTGGTGAACCATCCTCTGACCTCCCAGCTGATTTCTATAAAGACGGCTCCCTCATCAGGACCGAGTCTACAGGACAGATGACCATCCACGGTGTTTACAAGTCTGATGAAGGACTGTACAAGTGTAACATCTCTGACCTTGGAGAGTCAACAGAGAGCGGGATGGATGTGATTGGTGAGATAGATATGCAATATTACTGAATGAATAGACTAGACCAGACCCGTAGAATGGAGAGCGTTATGACACTTATGTCAACTCCCATTGCAAGCATGGAAAGCTATGGAAGTAGCTAGCTTAGCCTAGCTTACTGGAGCCTGTTCTCATTCTTAGCGAGCCTTTGCTGCTCTTCAGCCCCGTCCGCCCCCATTATAAACGAGGCATTTTCACTCGCCGATAAGTACACTAAATCACGTCTTTGCAAAAATAGCAAATGGATAAGCGGTTGGATCATAATTAGGCACACATCACTTGGATGGTTCCAAATTAAGGATTTTTTTTTTTTTTGTGGAAAAGTTATGTTTCTGTTTCTTTTCTTTTTATCATGTAATTGTTAAATTGTTTATGTATTTATTTATTTATTCATTTATTATTTTGGGTTATTTATTATTTGATTTGAAGTATGGCATGACAAGCTTTGTTTACATATTTTGACAAGAAAGTCTTTGTCATGTGTTTTTGAAGGAAAGGACGAAAAGACCAATCCTAAAGTGTTTTAATGTATAAGAAAAGAGATAATGCTGTCTGTCTGTCTGTCTGTCTGTCTGTCTGTCTGTCTGTCTGTCTGTCTGTCTGTCTGACTGACTGACTGACTGACTGACTGACTGACTGACTGACTGACTGACTGACTGACTGACTCACTCACTCTCGCTAGCGGGGGCTAAACATAAGCCCAATCTGATTTGTGTTGCCCTACTCTTCAAAATGTGACTCTGTAAATACCAGCGAAGACTGAATGTTTAATATTTGACATCAAAGAGATTCTCTCTTAAATGTCTCATTCTGTTCTAGAACCAGACTCTGTCTCCCTGCCTCCATATTTCTACCCTCTGCTGGGTGCTGGAGTCTCCATCTTTCTGATGATCCTGGGTCTGTGTCTCTGGAAGAAATGCAGAGGTGCGTCAATGATACGCGCGTAAGCACGCACGCACGCACGCATGCACACAATCTGTAGGAGTAGTTGTAGACTAGCAGTGTGCTGTACAATTTGGAGCCCCAACATTAGGTTAACTCAATTGCTTGAAACATTTCCTGAAACTTAAAAAGCTTTAACCACTTAGTTGAGAGAGATGAAGCAGGGACCCCCACAACCTTTTCATAGAGTCCATATAGTTTCATTGTTTGACAGCATCAGTGTATTTTGGATTCATGTAAATGTGTGTTTTCAGATATTTAATCACGTACCGTCAATACTTAATAAACATTACCTTTCACTCTTTACTTAGTCTGCCCTTTCTCCCCTCTACACCTAACCTCTTTGCCAAAAATAGACGATCTACAAGCTCACAACGCCTCGCAGCGCAAGGCGTTGTGAGCTTGTAGATCTGCTATTTGTGTCTAAAGTTCTCAGAATAAGGACACTAGGGTTCAAGTGGTTAATATAAAAAAGTAGAAAAAAGTTTCTATCACACAAAGATTTGGAGGACCCCCTGTTGTAACTCTGAGGACCCCCTAGGGGTCCCGGACCCTTTCTCTAAACTCCCCCAAAGTGCAGTGTATTCCTGATGCTTCAGCATGATTGCTTCATCTTAAGGACAAACACAATGCTTTTTGTACATAGGATTTTGCATGCGATGCTTTACTGTGTCAAAGTACACTGAATGTGCACTTAAGTCTCTCCAACTGATCCAAAATACCGCGGCACGACTGGTCTTCAACCAGCCAAAATTCTCACATGTCTCCCCCCTTCTCCGCTCCCTCCACTGGTTCCCGGTTGCGGCCCGCACTGAATACAAAACACTGATGCTGACCTTCAAAGCAGCCAAAGGTACGGCTCCTCCATACCTCCAAAACCTGATCAACCCCTACAACCCCACCCGTTCACTCAGATCAGCCAACACAGGGATGCTGACAGAATCCTCGCTAAAAGCCCCATGACAAAAATCCACTCGTCCTAGACATGCAATTTGCCCTACTGGCCCCCAAACTGTGGAATAAACTCCCTGTCGCACTTAAAACTACAGACTCACTCCCTAGCTTCCACCGTGGACTGAAGACTCACCTCTTCAGACTCCACCTAAACCCATAGCACTACTGTAACACTCCCCCTTCCCTCAAAGACCATACATGAAGCAAGATAGCATTTTTAGGTTTTAGAAACGTTTTTTTTTTTTTTACTGATTAGATGTGTCTACCTATGTTATTGTCTTTTCTAGATTGATATTCCTATGCATTGTTACATTGTTGTTGATGTACTGTCATATTATCTTGCTTGTTATATTATGTATTATATTATATGTATTACCTGCTTATTGTAAGTCGCATTGGATTAAAAACGTCTGCCAATGCCTAAATTGCCAATTGTAAATTGTAATGGAAATCGTATACAGTACATAGAGGATACATCTTTTTGGCATCTGCTATTGCAACTTACAACTGTTTAGTGTAAGGAAGATCTGCCACCTCAAATTCACAACCTACAATTGTGTATAAGTGTATAAAGATTGTATTTTTATTTATTTGTATTTACAGATCCATGTTGTGTCCGGTAAGTACATTATTTATCTCTGTCTACTTATCAACATGACAGCAGTACACGGTACATTCTATCTTGTGTTCTCATTCATTCATTCATTCATTCATTCATTCATTCATTCATTACAGACCCGTTCAGTCTCAGGTAACCAATCAGGGCACTGCTTTAGGCCAGATGACCAATCAAATTGGGGCTCCTGATGATCTGTACTGCCCACTGCAGCACGGTCAGTCTGACAACTTCTAACTTTTATAACTTTTAACTTTATATAATCTTGATTGATTTCCCTAAAGCTGACTAATTAGCTCATTGCATCTCAAATGGCGTGTACCCCTATTGGGTACGCAGGGTACTTCGAAATAATGCATTGAATAATGTAGAAATGTGTATTTGCCGTTATGCTGTTTTGTTTTTGAACACATTGGCATTGGAACTGGAGTTTTTATGTACATTGTATAATCAAAATACTGTAGTCACAACATTAATGGTTATTTTGTTTACCTTTAGGTGAAGGTGACACAAATGTCTATGGCGTAATCCAGCACCCTGATGACTATGAAAATGGTACAGTTATGCTTTTATTGTGGAAACGTAATGTTGGGAGTGTAATTGTGCTTCAGGTTCAGATGTGTCACTTGATTTGTTATAAATGTTTTAGTGCTCCTGATGAGCACAGTACCATCTCGGTCCTCTGTCAGATGTTTTGTTTACAGTGTAGTGTGACTAGCGCTGGTCCATAGTGTGTCCATAAGGTGTTCTCCTTAATGCTATGGTACTGATGATCCCTTGCGCCCGCAGGAAAGGCTGCGCACCCTCTCGTCTGTAGTAAAACAATAAAATACAGTTGCTATACTCACTGAAATAATGATGGCTTTAGGGAGTTCAAAGCCTACTTTCCTTAGTGGGAACACTCTGAGCCCCCCCACCTCACGTCTAAAAAAAATTGGCCAGGAAAAGAAAATTTTTACCGAAAGGCAAGATCTGGTCAATGGACATTTCTAACACATTGGTTCCTAAACTGGGGTCCCATGATTCGGGAGTGAGAATTATGTTGTAGATTCTAACCCAACCCTTAGCTGAGGACACACACACTACATATGGTATAAATTTGTATTGTAGATTAAACATTTTCATAGATTTCATAGATAGCTTTGTAAACATAATATATGCTGGGTTCATGTTATATTCATGTCTAATGTCAGTCATTTAACCACTTAACTGTAAACCGTCAATAGCCTATAGTAAACTTCAACTTTGGCTCTGTACTTGGTCTCCTCTTTGTCCCCTCTACACTAAATGTCTTGCCCCCCTGTAGTAACTCTGAGGACCCCCTATGGGTCCCGGACCCCCTCTTGAAGACCCCTGACATAAAGTGTATAACGATCGTTCTCCGCTTGACCCAGACTGGTGCCTCACTTGAATCAAAATGAGAATTATTATTATTACCCCAGGTTGGCAGAGGGAGAGCAGAGCCCAGGATTACATAGGCCATTGGCACTGGGTGGAAAAAATGGGTTACAAAATTGTGGGATAAAAATTATAGAGAGAAAAAAAAAAAAAAAGAGAATTATTACTTTATAGCCGTAGTTCTAAAAAGTCCTCAAGTCTAGGTGTGTTGTTCCTGCTGATTGGAAAAAGGAATTAATGATTGAAAACATGTTGAAAATAATACACTGACCAATTTGTCCAATGTATTGTGCAAAATAGGTTATGGTAAATTTACCCCCATTGATTCCGGACGGGGATCCACATTTATTTGGCTCCCCATCCGGAATCAATAGGGGTACATTTATTGTAATCAAATTGTTGTCTTAGGAATGCGACAAAAAACAAAAAATATTATTGAACCCAAGTCTGCATGGTGTGAGTAATCTTTAGAAGAAAAGTCATTTTGGGGTGAACTACTCCTTTAATCTATCTATAAATGCGAGAAGTCTCTGCGTGCGTGTCTGTCTGTCTGCGTGTCTGTCTGTAATCCGCGTATCTCGAGAACCGTTCGTCCCACCGGCTTCAGATTCGGCACACGCGTTCCCCGCCGCGGCGCGGAGTGCAGTGCCGGGCCTCGACCCGACCCGACGCGCGGTTTTCCAGAACCGGCGCGAAACGTTCGGAATCTCTTTATGCAGGGCTGATTGTTGACATCAGGCTAATCCGGAGGAAATCGGCACAAGCGCTGACTCATTGTGACATCACATCATAAAAGGCTCTGACATCACGTCACGCCACATGAGTCAACAAAAAATGCCATGGTTACGTATTCTGATGTTCCTATATGGGCATAAAAGGACACAGGCAAACATATGGTCAAAACAGCTCTTATGACAACAGGTATAATGGGGTTTGCATTAAATGGTGGGGCATTCATTCCCTATTTCAAATTCGGCATGCGCGTTCCCCGCCGCAGCAGGTAGTGCAGTGCCCGGCCTCGACCCGATCCGATACGCGATTTTCTGGAACCAGCACGAAAGGTTCGGATTCTGATGTCTGACATCAGGGTTTTCCGGAACCGGCACTGTGTCTGCATAGATCTCCATTTATGGGCATAAAATGGATGCAGATAGACAGATACGGATATCTCCATATATGAGCATAAATGGACACAGGCAAACAGATGGTCAAAGATCTCCATATATAGGCATAAAATGGACGCAAAAAGACAGATACAGATATCTCCATATATGGGCATAAATGGACACAGGCAAACAGATGGTCAAAACGGGTCCTATGACAACAGGTATAATGGGGTTTGCATTAAAGGGGGAACCAGCACTGTGTCTGCAACACAGTCGGAGGCACAGACAGATACAAAGATCTCCATAATGGGCATAAAGGGACACAGACAAACAGATACAGAGATCTCCATATATTAGCATAAATGGACACAGGCAAACAGATGGTCAATACAGGTCCTACAGAGATCTCCATATATGGGCATAAAATGGACGCAGACAGACAGATAACTCCATATATGGGCATAAATGGACACAGGCAAACAGATAGTCAAAACGGGTCCTATGACAACAGGTATAATGGGGTTTGCATTAAAGGGCAGGGCATTCATCCCCTATTTACATTGTTCCCGAGTTGGCCAGGGCGCCGACTAGACGCTCGGCCGGCCGAGCTTCTAGTACATTATAATTGCCCTATACAACGCACATGTAAAGTCAAAAACAACTTAAATATTGTATTTATTTTAGAAATAGTTCATCTTTCACTCAATAGGGGAAACTCCTTTCACAAGTTGATGTAATTTGCCCATGTGTCATCTATGGACTGTATGGACCATGGACCGTATGAAAGTGCTAAAAAAAGAAAGAAAAACAACATAATATTCCTAAAGTTAATATGATCATCAACAATATTTAAAAATGTTTGTATTTCACATGCATTTCATACATTCCTAAAGGGACCACACATGGACAAACTATTTCTTATTTATTTTATGTTACAATCTAGTTATAGAGGGCATTTACAATGTATTAAGGCATATAAGGCCATATTAGCCAGGGATCCTTTTAAGATGGAAGGGGAATTGAATTCAGTGAATGACAGAACTCTGCCAACCAATTGAGAGTAGAATTCACTTCAGTATTCATCAAATATGAGCCACATTCTGCAAAGCTCCCGATTCACTTTCAACTCATGTTTCACTTACAGACTCTTCAAGACCTGAACGTGAAGCTGATGAAGTTTATCCAAACGTGTGAAATCAGCCATGAGTCTTCATGAGATGAAACTATTTGATACTGGTTGTGGAGGAAATGCAATGTATTGTATCTTTAGTGTCGGGTCTGTCAAAAACATTTTTTTTGTGTTTTTTTAAGAATTTAAATTAAAAAATTAACTAAACTAGTGAAAAGTTTGAAACTCGGAGATACAAGGTCTCTGCCCGACAGTTTACAGTTTACAGTTTAGGCATTTAGCAGACGCTTTTAATCCAAAGCGACTTACAATAAGCAGATAACATCACAATAATAAATAAGATAATATGTCAGTACATCATCAACAATATAACAAATGCAAATAGATATCTATCTAGAAAAAAAAAACACAATATAATCAAAGTTCTAAAAACCTAAAAAACAAAAACAAATGCTAACTAGCTTCATGTATGGTCATTGATTTTTTTCTGTAGTGCTAAGGGTTTAGGTGGAGTCTGAAAAGGTGAGTCTTCAGTCCACGGCGAAAGCTAGCGAGTGAGTCCGTTGTTCTAAGTGCGACAGGGAGTTTATTCCACAACTTGGGGGCCAGGAGGGCAAACTGTCTCGGACGAGTGGATTGGACAGTGACGTTTTGCATTTTGATGATCATATTTTCATTCTAAAGGATATACATTGGACAACATAGTGTAGCATCTAGCATGGCATTCTATTTAAAAGAAAATACATTGGAAGACATAATGTGTAGCATGGTATTTATTTTGACATTGTATGAGATTGTGTTGCACAACATTTAAGTGTTTTTTTCTTCTTCTTCTTTTTTACATTGGACAAAACATAGACAACAGCATGGCATTTTTTATGTTTTTACATTGGTCTACAATGGTAACATCAGAATATAGTGCTTTAAGCTTTTCATAAACTTTCACTTATCCTGCCTTAAATGAAACAATTTGTATATATATATATGAATAATTATGTATTTAAAACAGGAGCGTGTTGATATTTCGACACAACATTTGTTTGACGTTCCATTTGTTTGACACGGGTGAATGCTAACCTGATGAAATGCTAACCTGCCGACGCTGGTGAATGCTAACCTGGTGAATGTTAACCACTATGCCTAAACCTAACCCTAACCTCAGTAAAACTATGCCTAAACCTAACCCTAAAACCCTATAACCCTGTGTGAACACAGGCCACTGTTTCAGATGAGACTTTTACTGATCTTCTCAAAAACGGTAAATATAGTGTCATGACTGGCTCAGGTCATAACAAAAGATTGGGGAGAGGAGACGTGGCAAAAGTTTAACAAAGTGTATTTATTAAATAAAGCCTAACAGAACAAACTAAATAAAGTTGTCAGCAACAGAACATAAGGGCAAAAGGATCCTATGAAGTGTGGAGTCAGTCATCAGTGGTGTAAATGTGGATGTGTGGAGCATGGTGTGGTGCGGGCTGGTGGATGGAAAGTAAAGCTAAAACTATCAAAACAGAACGGAACAGAACAGGGGCATGGAGAAGAGGCTGATGGAGACATCTACCTCCTCTGGATCTCTCCTTCACAATAGCGAGTTTAAGCTAGATGGTTTTCAATACGGCAACGCCAGGCGGACTACGGCTGCTATGACGTAATCGCCGTAGCGATCAAAATGGTTAAGCAAAGCCTCGGCGGCGACAGGTTCCCACCCCTTTCACCGAACGCTTTGGTTCCCATGGCGACGCATACACGCAGCAGACAGAGTAGGCGCTACGTGGGAAGGGACCTTCTGCCGTAGTAGAGGCGGCCGCGGCGACGGCAGGTTTAACTATCGAGCGCGGATCATTTCCGATTACCGTTGCCATCTGCCGTTGCCGTAGCGAGCTTAAACTCGCTAATGGCATGGGCAGGCTACTCGAGGCACCGGGCCCAGGTGCTCTCCAATGAGCCCAACGAGCCAATGAGGCCCCACCCGGCTCACCTATAGAACATAGTTAGCAAGGCAGGCACCCCTCTAATGACCCAGACTATTAGTGTGGGGCATCACAAACAGTTCTATAGATAACATGATATCCTATACAGTAAATATAGTGTAAGGCGTCCCACACACAGCTGCGTGAAACATCTTCTCCGTATCGGCTGAGAATGGCCACTGGGGCGCCATACTAATGCATTGTCAATGGAAGGTTGTTTGGTGTTTTGTCGTTGCCGTGTCTCTTGGCCAAAAGACAGGCTGCGGTTGAGCTTGAGACACGGCAACGACAAAAAACCAAGCAACCTTCCATTGACAATGCATTAGTACGGCGCCCACAGTGGCCATTCTCAGACGATACGGAGAAGATGTTTCACGCAGCTGTGTGAGTCCAGCCTAACAGTTCTATAATCACAGAGGGATGTTGATGGATTGAACTGAATATCAAGGTTCAAGGTTCAAGGTTCAACTTTATTGTCAACAATACCAATTTACAAGTAAAAGGGCAAGTGAAATTCATTGTGCGCAAGCAAAGCAGCAGCTACAGTCTTAAGAATACCACATTAAAATCAGTGTTAAGTTGCTAAAAGAACTAAGCTACTTAATATGTCTATATGTTAAGATCTAAAACTACCTAAAGTGCAAAAAACTCGAGTGCAAACTGCAAAATTGTGCAAAGTGCAAAATTGTGCAAATGCCAATACATAAGCCAGCAGACATATGGCCATATAGTCCGGGCCGTGTAGTTCAGTGTTTGTTCATGAGTCTGATGGCGGTCAGGTAGAAGGTACTCCAGAGTCTTTGAGTGCGGCTGGCGAGGCTGAGGTAGCGCTTGCCTGGCCGCGGCCTCGTTGTTGGCTTGAACAGGCCGTGGCCGGGATGGTGGACGTCCCCGACAATTCGCTCAGCCTTAGCCACACATCGCTTCTCATATATTCCCTGGAGGGAGGGAAGCTCACCTCCGACTATCCGCTGGGCTGTCCGCACCACTCTCTGTAGTGCATTTTGCTGAAGAACAGTACAGCTCCCGTGCCACACGATTAACCCACCCGTCAGGATGCTTTCGATGGTGCAGTTATAGAAGGACCTCAGGATACGGGGGCTGACCCTAAACTTCTTCAGGCGCCGTAAACAGTACAGGCGTTGTTGTGCTTTTTTCACAACATGAGTGGTGTGAGTGTCCCACTTCAGGTCGTCGTCGATATGTGTGCCAAGGAATTTGAACTCACTGACCCTCTCTACTGCAACTCCATCGATGTGGATTGGCGTGTGCTCCCTCTTCGGCCTCCGGAAGTCAACAATGAGCTCCTTGGTCTTTCCAGCGTTGAGAGCGAGGTTATTCTCCCGGCACCATAAAGCCAGTGTGTTGACCTCGTCTCTGTAGGCCGTCTCATCGGCGTCGGTGATCAGCCCCATGACTGTTGTGTCGTCGGCATACTTAATGATGGTGTTGCAGCCGTGCGTGGTCACACAGTCATGTGTGTACAGGGAGTACAGGAGGGGGCTGAGCACACAGCCCTGGGGTGCACCGGTATTGAGGGTCATTGGGTCAGATGTTACATTTCCCATCCGCACCACCTGACAACGGCTCGACAAAAAGTTCAGTATCCAACTGCACATGGTTGGGTGCAGGCCTAGTTCTCTGAGCTTCATATCGAGTCTCGCAGGGACAATTGTGTTGAAGGCCGAGCTGAAGTCCACAAACAGCATTCGCACGTACCTGTTGTTACTCCCCTTCGCTTTACTCCCCTTCGCTTCCAAGTGATTGAGGGCGGTGTGGATAGCCATGGCAACGGCGTCATCGGTAGATCTATTTTTCCGGTATGCAAACTGCCATGGATCCAGTGTAGCAGGCAGCACAGAGCAGATATAGTCTCTCACCAACCTCTCAAAACACTTGCTTACGATTGGTGTCAGGGCAACAGGTCTCCAGTCATTGTGGCATGATGTATTTGCACGCTTGGGGACTGGTACGATGGTGGACATTTTGAAGGCTGCAGGGACCTCAGCTTGGGAGAGGGAGAGGTTGAAGATCTCTGTAAACACACCAGCTAGCTGGTGTGCACAGGCTTTGAGGACACGACCTGGTATCCCATCGGGGCCTGCCGCTTTACGGGTGTTCACCTGAATGAAGGCCTTACGCACATCACCCTCCGAGATGGATAATGGGCTAGCAGATGTTGGTGCAGGTGCAGGCTCCGGTGGTCTGGTATTGGTGCCATCTGTCTCAAACCGAGCAAAGAAGTTGTTCAGTTCATTGGGGAGGGAGGCGGATGGGGGCTCCGTGCTTCTGGGTCGCCCTCTGAAGTCCGTTATTTCCCGGAGACCCTGCCACACACTCCTCGCGTCTCCAGTTGTGAACTGGTCTTCCAGCTTGCTCCCATACTCCCTTTTTGCTTTCCTGATGGCTCTCTGGAGGTCAGCACGGGTGGAACCCAGATTTCCAGACCTGTAGGCAACATCTCGCGCATGCAACGCAGCACGGACGTCGCTGTTGATCCAAGGCTTCTGGTTTGGATAGGTCCTCACGGTCTTACGTGGTACTACATCATCTATGCATTTACTAATAAATCCAAGGACTGAGTCTGAGAACTCGTTGATATTGTTCTCAGAAGCATGTCGAAACATCTCCCAATCTGTTTGTTGGAAACAGTCCTGGAGCATAGCATCAGAGTCCTCAGACCAGATTCGGACCTCTCTTGCGCTGACTGGTTCTCGTTTAAGCTTTTGCCTATATGCGGGGAGTAGCAGGACAGAGTTGTGGTCCGACCTACCAAATGGTGGACGTGGTAGGGCTCTATAACTCTCCCGAAAAGGCGTCCAGCATTGATCAAGAACCCTCTCCCCACGTGTATTACACGTGACATGTTGGAAGTATTTGGGGAGGACTTTCTTCAATTTGGCGGAGTTGAAATCGCCAACCAGAGTGAAACAGCCATCAGGATAAGCAGACTCCAAGTCATTAATTGTCCCATATAATTCCTTTAGTGCTGCCTCTTCATTTGCACGGGGATGTATGTAGACTACTGACAGTATAATTGCACTGAATTCTCTGGGCAGATACATTGGTCGTAATAAGAGTGTTAAATACTCTATATCAGGGGAACACAGGGATTTCAGAGGCTTTACATTCCTGCACCATGATTGGCGTATCATTGCACAGACTCCGCCCCCACTGTGTTTGTTGCCGGAAAGAGCATACGACCTGTCCTGGCGATAGATGGAAAAACCAGCTGGTTCTACCATGGAGTCTTCACGTGAATCGTCCAGCCATGTCTCTGTTAGGGCTAAGATGTTAACATCCCTCATCTCCCGAGTGAAATGGATCCTTGCCCGGAGCTCCGAAAGTTTGTTCTCTAAGGACTGAACGTTGGACAGCAGAATGGACGGCAGCGGCGGTTTGTCGGCGCGTCTTCTCGTCCGAACGAGGACTCCAGCTCGCTTTCCCCGGTGCCAGCGTCTCCTTTTCCGCCTCGATGGTGTTGCTATCAGCGGCAGGACAGTGGAAGACGCCGCGACAACAATCTCAGGCGGAGGAACGGCGGAGAACTTCGGTAAACGGTAACCGATCGTCGTTCTGATATTTACTAGTGTTTGCCTGTCATATGTGTGTGTGCATCCTACTTTATGTGTGTCTAAAGTGGCTGCAAAGACTGCAAACATTATTGTTTGAATACATCATTGATTGATTGATTGAACTGAATATTGAATACATCATTGATTGATTGATTGAACTGAATATTGAATACATCATTGATTGATTGATTGAACTGAATATTGAATACATCATTGATTGATTGATTGAACTGAATATTGAATACATCATTGATTGATTGATTGAACTGAATATTGAATACATCATTGATTGATTGAACTGAATATTGAATACATCATTGATTGATTGAACTGAATATTGAATACATCATTGATTGATTGAACTGAATATTGAATACATCATTGATTGATTGAACTGAATATTGAATACATCATTGCGGCAAAGAAAGCACAGGAGTTCAATACACAGAGTGCAAAGAGGATTTTAAACCCAAGAAAGCACTACGGTGTGTTTCCATTGGGGTCCTTTGTATTCAATTAATACAACAATATTGGCAGATTGTTATGTTTTACATAACGGCATGAGAACATTTAAACAGAAATACTGACTAATTTTCATAGTCTTCATCAGATCCATCCGATCCAGAGGCGCCTGGGTTGCCTAAAGGAGAACAAATGCACAATAAAGTGGATACATTGGTTAGTGTATTATTTTGAACATGTTTTCAATCGTTAAGTATTCTGCCAATCAGTAGGAAAAACAAACCTAGACTTGAAGACTTGTAGCACTTCGTCGATAAAGTAATAATTCTCATTTTGATTCAAGTTAGGCACCAGTCCGGGACAGACGGAGAACAATGGTTATACACTTTATGTCAGAGGTCTTCAAGAGGGGGTCCGGGACCCCTCAGCTATGGGTTGGGTTAGAATCTACAATATAATTCTCACTCCCGAACAGTACTAGAGTGACTTCATGGGACCCCCAGTTTAGGAACCAATGTGTTAGAAATGTCCATTGGCCAGATTTCGCCTTTCTGTAAAATACTTTCTTTTCCTAACGTTTTAGACGTGAGGTGGGGGGGGGGGGGGGAAGTAGGCTTTGAACTCCCTAAAGCCGGCATTATTTCGGTGAGTAGCAAAACTGTATTTTATTGTTTTACTACAGACGAGAGGGTGCGCAGCCTTTCCTGCGGGCGCAAGGGATCATCAGTACCATAGCGTTAAGGAGAACACCTTATGGACACACTATGGACCAGCGCTAAGTCAACGTTTTCAGGCCAAGGACCCCTTAGTTGAGAGAGAGATGAAGCAGGGACCCCAAAACCTTTTTCAGTCTCCATAGAGTGTCATTGTTTGACAGCACAATCATCAGTGTATTTTGGATTCATGTCAATTTGTGTTTTCAGATATTTAACCACTTGAACCGTCAATACTTAATAAACTTGACCTTTCACTCTGTACTTAGTCGGCTCTTTTTCCCCCTCTACACAAAACCTCTTGGCTGAAAATAGCCGATCTACAAGCTCACAACGCCTCGCGCTGCGAGGCGTTGTGAGCTTGTAGATCTGCTATTTTTGGCAAAAGTTCTCAGAATATGGACACTAGGGTTCAAGTGGTTAATGTAAAAAAGGAGAAAAAAGTTTCTATCACACAAAGATTTGGCGGACCCCCTGTAGTAACTCTGAGGACCCCCTGTTGAAGACCCCTGCTGTAAACTAAACATTTGACAGAGGACCGAGATGATACTGTGCCCAGCAGAAGCACTAGAACATTTATAACAAATCAAGTGATACATCTGAACCTGAAGCACAATTACACTCCCAACATTACTTTTCCACAATAAAAGCATAACTGTACCATTTTCATAGTCATCAGGGTGCTGGATTACGCCATAGACGTTCGTGTTGCCTAAAGGTGAACAAAATAACCATTAATGTTGTGACTACAGCATTTTGCTTATACAATTGACATCAAAACTCCAGTTCCAATGCCAATGTGTTCAAAAATAAAACAGCAAAATGGCAAATAAATATGTCTTTCTTTTCAATAACAGTTGTACAAGTCAAGGTATTTTGGTAATTTGGTTGAACAATCTACAGATGAGAAGGTTCACACAAAGACTGTCAATGTTTTGTCATCATTACCCATAACAGTAAAATATATATTCTCCTGTACCTCCCCTGCAGTACCCTGCGTACCCCTAGGGTACACGTACCCCATTTGAGAAGCACTGCGCTAATTAGTCAGCTTAATAGGGAAACCAATCAAGATGTTATAAAGTTAAAAGTTATCAAAGTTAGAAGTTGTTAGAAGTTGTCAGAAGCGTCCTTAACCGACACCTTTGGTTGAAAGACTGACCGTGCTGCAGTGGGCAGTACAGATCATCAGGAGCCCCACTTTGATTGGTCATCTGGCCTAAAGCAATGCCCTGATTGGTTCCCTGAGACTGAGCGGGTCTGTGATGAATGAATGAATGAATGATTTGATGAATTAATGAATTAATGGAACACAAGATGGAATGTACTGCTGTTAGTTGGAGGCCTTAGGGAGATAAAATGTACTAATCAGTCTAAAAGCCCAACTTGATTTGGCCACTCTGGCGACCCCGAAGGTCGCCGACTCGGGTGCCCTAGCTTAAGTATTAGAGCATGCCCTAGGCTACACCTGTGCAAAATTTGGCGCTTTTAAACTGATTAGCATGGAAAAACCCTAAGGCCCCTGACTATGTCATGTTAATGAGTAGACAGAGATAAATACTGTACTTACCGGACACAACATTGATCTGTAAATAAAAAATAAAAGGGTCTACCATCAATCTTGTATTCTTTAAATTACTGAACTGAGTATGTATACAGTATGTACAATTATACTGTAGATGCTTCATATCATATTTCACCAATCACCAGAGTTCTTCTCATTTGTTTGGATGCATCTTAAAACTATCCACAACTTTCCAACATCCCATCGTGCATTGCGCAGAAGGCGAGCCGCATTTCCGGCGTCGCAGCCGAGTGTGATCTACAAGCTCACAACGGTTGCATCTGCGACGCGGCGTGAGCTTGTATGTCTGCTGTTAACCGGAAGTGTCCCGCAGATAATGCTACAGTAAAGTCTTGCGGAAACAGGTGGATATATATATATATATATATTAGGGGTGCAACGATTCACAAAATTCACGGTTCGGTTCGGTTCGATATTTTGGTGACATGGTTCGATACTTTTTCGATAAAAAAAAATAAACAGAAATGTCCTTGATTTATAAATGTATTTTTATAACTATGTATTTTTTTGTTTTAACTTTGAACAATACAGTACCCAACCTCTAGGGTAGTGGTTCTCTAAGTGGCCTCTGCAGACCCCTAGGGGTCCTTGAGGGGGTTCCAGGGGAATGTGGATGTGGAGTAGTATTGTATTGTATTGTTCGGTACAGGGTCATTTGGTTTGATATTTTTCGGTTCGGTTCGATTTTCGATATTCGGTTCGATATGTTGCACCCCTATATATATATATATATATATATATGTATATATATATATATATACATATATATATATATACTAGACCTTACCCGTTTGAAGATATGTGCTCCAATATATGTGCAGAGTGTGGGTTATGGAGAAATTAACTGTAACTGGTGCGTGTGTGAGAATATTATGGGAGCATCATAATGTAAGGAGCAACCCATGGAGGAGTGTATATTTTTTGATGGATACAAATAATTTAACAGCTAAATTAGGTGAATAGAAGTATGGGGATGTATGCGCTTGCCATACCCGTCGGAATATAAGACACACATCAAATGCACCCGGTGAATTAGTGACCCGTGCATGCAGGCAAACCACATATGTGAGAGAGAGAGAGAGAGAGAGAGAGAGAGAGAGAGAGACACTACAACATTCCTAACTGTGAGATTGGTGTGTGTTAACCTGATACTTCAGTCCGCACATCACCACCCCCTGTTGGTGGGTGGTTTGTAGTGGAAAAGCATTTACTGACTGACTGACTGAGTGACTGACCTCCTACTGACTGACCTCCATAATTATATGATAGATATATATATATATATATTTTTTTTTTTCTTTAATACAGATCTTCCTTGGCCTACTGGGCTACTGGGTAATAATAATGTTTGAAAAAAGTCACAGCATTTCTCATTCTCTTAACACATGGGCGGCCAAGGTTTATAACATTTATAGCTGTTGCTGGTGCCACCATTGACTTACGTTATGTTTTGATGAGCCCCGCAAGCTTCGTGCGTGTGCACGTGCGTGTCCAGAGAAGATTGAGGAGGTACTCCATTTGTTTACAAACGCTCGCGAAACTCGCGGTAAAAAAATCGCGGTAAATTCGCGGTAAAGTGTCGCCGTGAAAACAATCAGCTCTCTGCCTCCATGGGGCTGTTTTTACCTCATTCTCAGATAAAGCCGTTCTTATGTTTCAAAGTAGAATCTAAAGCCATGTAAAATCCTTCCGTGTGGGGAGAGACAGGGGGCTTCCTGCCCTGGCTGGGTGACGTAATGGATTCAGGGCATGCAAAGGGAAGCTGCGGTCTCGAAAAGTTAACTATTTGTTGACTCGTCCCTCAACGATATAACTTCCTGTGGCAGGGTGACATCTAGTGGCCATAACTCGTCCCTGAACGCGTTTGGCTCCCCAAGTGTTAACAGTGTCTCTGCACCATCAAGACAATTTTGACATTTAACTAGAAGCAGTACTCCTCTGAGCTCAGGTCTCCGCCAGGTCAGGTAGGTTATTGTGGCCTCCTGGTGGCGCTATAATAGTCCAATGTGAAAAGGGTGCCGTGTCTTCTTCGGCCTTTCACAGCAACCTGACGCTGCTTTCATGATTTGAGTAATTTTGTTCCAAAAATGTGTTTTGCAAAGCTGGTGGTGCTATAACAGGCCAATGTGAAAAGGCTCCTCAACCTATGTAATGAATACAATACACCATTCAATGTACATTGCATGCAAATTCCTATGTGCAATAAGCATTGTGTTTGTCCTAAAGATGAAGCAATCATGGGCAGATATATTGGAGTGAGTAACTTCCCTTCACACAACTGAAGAGGCACAGAGAACACATGCTGTCAATCCAAATTGTGAACACAATACTCACAAACATGTAAATGATGAGGGTTTCAAAAATGGAGCAACTTGCAGTTGCCAATCGGGATCGTGCAAGAGTTGTGAGGTGTGAGGTGAGTGTGTAGTAGGAAAGGCACACCAGGCAGGGGGGAGAGAATGGATGTCCAATAGGGATGCTAAGATGAATCCATACAGATCGTAATCGTGATACAAACATGAGCAATACGAGTGAATCGCTTCATTCAGTGTGTATCGGTACAATTGATGGCTGAAATCGTGATGTATCGTGACGTATGGTATTGTGATGTATCGTTCGCTGCATGTCTGAATCGTCTTTTTCATGTAGTATTTCATTCTATCCTGTGTTTCCGAGGCGTCTTGAACCGTTAACAGCAGCTGTGACTGCCAGTATTAAATTGTTTTCATTTAGTTTTACTCTTGTTATAGGTTCTGATATTTGATTCCATTTGTACTCTCTGATGGTCCTTAAAATGTAAAAGTTGGAGAATCACTGGTATTGTTGTTGTATAGCAGATGTGAGGTCTACATGCGAGGAAAGATTCTTGTTCCTCAATGTTGATGTCCTGCTTATAAGGAATACAACCAAACCAAATCTATTGTAACATATTGTATGTAACATACTGAATTGCAACTTCTTATTGTCTACTGCAACTCCATCGATGTGGATTGGCGTGTGCTCCCTCTTCGGCCTCCGGAAGTCAACAATGAGCTCCTTGGTCTTTCCAGCGTTGAGAGCGAGGTTATTCTCCCGGCACCATAAAGCCAGTGTGTTGACCTCGTCTCTGTAGGCCGTCTCATCGGCGTCGGTGATCAGCCCCATGACTGTTGTGTCGTCGGCATACTTAATGATGGTGTTGCAGCCGTGCGTGGTCACACAGTCATGTGTGTACAGGGAGTACAGGAGGGGGCTGAGCACACAGCCCTGGGGTGCACCGGTATTGAGGGTCATTGGGTCAGATGTTACATTTCCCATCCGCACCACCTGACAACGGCTCGACAAAAAGTTCAGTATCCAACTGCACATGGTTGGGTGCAGGCCTAGTTCTCTGAGCTTCATATCGAGTCTCGCAGGGACAATTGTGTTGAAGGCCGAGCTGAAGTCCACAAACAGCATTCGCACGTACCTGTTGTTACTCCCCTTCGCTTTACTCCCCTTCGCTTCCAAGTGATTGAGGGCGGTGTGGATAGCCATGGCAACGGCGTCATCGGTAGATCTATTTTTCCGGTATGCAAACTGCCATGGATCCAGTGTAGCAGGCAGCACAGAGCAGATATAGTCTCTCACCAACCTCTCAAAACACTTGCTTACGATTGGTGTCAGGGCAACAGGTCTCCAGTCATTGTGGCATGATGTATTTGCACGCTTGGGGACTGGTACGATGGTGGACATTTTGAAGGCTGCAGGGACCTCAGCTTGGGAGAGGGAGAGGTTGAAGATCTCTGTAAACACACCAGCTAGCTGGTGTGCACAGGCTTTGAGGACACGACCTGGTATCCCATCGGGGCCTGCCGCTTTACGGGTGTTCACCTGAATGAAGGCCTTACGCACATCACCCTCCGAGATGGATAATGGGCTAGCAGATGTTGGTGCAGGTGCAGGCTCCGGTGGTCTGGTATTGGTGCCATCTGTCTCAAACCGAGCAAAGAAGTTGTTCAGTTCATTGGGGAGGGAGGCGGATGGGGGCTCCGTGCTTCTGGGTCGCCCTCTGAAGTCCGTTATTTCCCGGAGACCCTGCCACACACTCCTCGCGTCTCCAGTTGTGAACTGGTCTTCCAGCTTGCTCCCATACTCCCTTTTTGCTTTCCTGATGGCTCTCTGGAGGTCAGCACGGGTGGAACCCAGATTTCCAGACCTGTAGGCAACATCTCGCGCATGCAACGCAGCACGGACGTCGCTGTTGATCCAAGGCTTCTGGTTTGGATAGGTCCTCACGGTCTTACGTGGTACTACATCATCTATGCATTTACTAATAAATCCAAGGACTGAGTCTGAGAACTCGTTGATATTGTTCTCAGAAGCATGTCGAAACATCTCCCAATCTGTTTGTTGGAAACAGTCCTGGAGCATAGCATCAGAGTCCTCAGACCAGATTCGGACCTCTCTTGCGCTGACTGGTTCTCGTTTAAGCTTTTGCCTATATGCGGGGAGTAGCAGGACAGAGTTGTGGTCCGACCTACCAAATGGTGGACGTGGTAGGGCTCTATAACTCTCCCGAAAAGGCGTCCAGCATTGATCAAGAACCCTCTCCCCACGTGTATTACACGTGACATGTTGGAAGTATTTGGGGAGGACTTTCTTCAATTTGGCGGAGTTGAAATCGCCAACCAGAGTGAAACAGCCATCAGGATAAGCAGACTCCAAGTCATTAATTGTCCCATATAATTCCTTTAGTGCTGCCTCTTCATTTGCACGGGGATGTATGTAGACTACTGACAGTATAATTGCACTGAATTCTCTGGGCAGATACATTGGTCGTAATAAGAGTGTTAAATACTCTATATCAGGGGAACACAGGGATTTCAGAGGCTTTACATTCCTGCACCATGATTGGCGTATCATTGCACAGACTCCGCCCCCACTGTGTTTGTTGCCGGAAAGAGCATACGACCTGTCCTGGCGATAGATGGAAAAACCAGCTGGTTCTACCATGGAGTCTTCACGTGAATCGTCCAGCCATGTCTCTGTTAGGGCTAAGATGTTAACATCCCTCATCTCCCGAGTGAAATGGATCCTTGCCCGGAGCTCCGAAAGTTTGTTCTCTAAGGACTGAACGTTGGACAGCAGAATGGACGGCAGCGGCGGTTTGTCGGCGCGTCTTCTCGTCCGAACGAGGACTCCAGCTCGCTTTCCCCGGTGCCAGCGTCTCCTTTTCCGCCTCGATGGTGTTGCTATCAGCGGCAGGACAGTGGAAGACGCCGCGACAACAATCTCAGGCGGAGGAACGGCGGAGAACTTCGGTAAACGGTAACCGATCGTCGTTCTGATATTTACTAGTGTTTGCCTGTCATATGTGTGTGTGCATCCTACTTTATGTGTGTCTAAAGTGGCTGCAAAGACTGCAAACATTATTGTTTGAATACATCATTGATTGATTGATTGAACTGAATATTGAATACATCATTGATTGATTGATTGAACTGAATATTGAATACATCATTGATTGATTGATTGAACTGAATATTGAATACATCATTGATTGATTGATTGAACTGAATATTGAATACATCATTGATTGATTGATTGAACTGAATATTGAATACATCATTGATTGATTGAACTGAATATTGAATACATCATTGATTGATTGAACTGAATATTGAATACATCATTGATTGATTGAACTGAATATTGAATACATCATTGATTGATTGAACTGAATATTGAATACATCATTGCGGCAAAGAAAGCACAGGAGTTCAATACACAGAGTGCAAAGAGGATTTTAAACCCAAGAAAGCACTACGGTGTGTTTCCATTGGGGTCCTTTGTATTCAATTAATACAACAATATTGGCAGATTGTTATGTTTTACATAACGGCATGAGAACATTTAAACAGAAATACTGACTAATTTTCATAGTCTTCATCAGATCCATCCGATCCAGAGGCGCCTGGGTTGCCTAAAGGAGAACAAATGCACAATAAAGTGGATACATTGGTTAGTGTATTATTTTGAACATGTTTTCAATCGTTAAGTATTCTGCCAATCAGTAGGAAAAACAAACCTAGACTTGAAGACTTGTAGCACTTCGTCGATAAAGTAATAATTCTCATTTTGATTCAAGTTAGGCACCAGTCCGGGACAGACGGAGAACAATGGTTATACACTTTATGTCAGAGGTCTTCAAGAGGGGGTCCGGGACCCCTCAGCTATGGGTTGGGTTAGAATCTACAATATAATTCTCACTCCCGAACAGTACTAGAGTGACTTCATGGGACCCCCAGTTTAGGAACCAATGTGTTAGAAATGTCCATTGGCCAGATTTCGCCTTTCTGTAAAATACTTTCTTTTCCTAACGTTTTAGACGTGAGGTGGGGGGGGGGGGAAGTAGGCTTTGAACTCCCTAAAGCCGGCATTATTTCGGTGAGTAGCAAAACTGTATTTTATTGTTTTACTACAGACGAGAGGGTGCGCAGCCTTTCCTGCGGGCGCAAGGGATCATCAGTACCATAGCGTTAAGGAGAACACCTTATGGACACACTATGGACCAGCGCTAAGTCAACGTTTTCAGGCCAAGGACCCCTTAGTTGAGAGAGAGATGAAGCAGGGACCCCAAAACCTTTTTCAGTCTCCATAGAGTGTCATTGTTTGACAGCACAATCATCAGTGTATTTTGGATTCATGTCAATTTGTGTTTTCAGATATTTAACCACTTGAACCGTCAATACTTAATAAACTTGACCTTTCACTCTGTACTTAGTCGGCTCTTTTTCCCCCTCTACACAAAACCTCTTGGCTGAAAATAGCCGATCTACAAGCTCACAACGCCTCGCGCTGCGAGGCGTTGTGAGCTTGTAGATCTGCTATTTTTGGCAAAAGTTCTCAGAATATGGACACTAGGGTTCAAGTGGTTAATGTAAAAAAGGAGAAAAAAGTTTCTATCACACAAAGATTTGGCGGACCCCCTGTAGTAACTCTGAGGACCCCCTGTTGAAGACCCCTGCTGTAAACTAAACATTTGACAGAGGACCGAGATGATACTGTGCCCAGCAGAAGCACTAGAACATTTATAACAAATCAAGTGATACATCTGAACCTGAAGCACAATTACACTCCCAACATTACTTTTCCACAATAAAAGCATAACTGTACCATTTTCATAGTCATCAGGGTGCTGGATTACGCCATAGACGTTCGTGTTGCCTAAAGGTGAACAAAATAACCATTAATGTTGTGACTACAGCATTTTGCTTATACAATTGACATCAAAACTCCAGTTCCAATGCCAATGTGTTCAAAAATAAAACAGCAAAATGGCAAATAAATATGTCTTTCTTTTCAATAACAGTTGTACAAGTCAAGGTATTTTGGTAATTTGGTTGAACAATCTACAGATGAGAAGGTTCACACAAAGACTGTCAATGTTTTGTCATCATTACCCATAACAGTAAAATATATATTCTCCTGTACCTCCCCTGCAGTACCCTGCGTACCCCTAGGGTACACGTACCCCATTTGAGAAGCACTGCGCTAATTAGTCAGCTTAATAGGGAAACCAATCAAGATGTTATAAAGTTAAAAGTTATCAAAGTTAGAAGTTGTTAGAAGTTGTCAGAAGCGTCCTTAACCGACACCTTTGGTTGAAAGACTGACCGTGCTGCAGTGGGCAGTACAGATCATCAGGAGCCCCACTTTGATTGGTCATCTGGCCTAAAGCAATGCCCTGATTGGTTCCCTGAGACTGAGCGGGTCTGTGATGAATGAATGAATGAATGATTTGATGAATTAATGAATTAATGGAACACAAGATGGAATGTACTGCTGTTAGTTGGAGGCCTTAGGGAGATAAAATGTACTAATCAGTCTAAAAGCCCAACTTGATTTGGCCACTCTGGCGACCCCGAAGGTCGCCGACTCGGGTGCCCTAGCTTAAGTATTAGAGCATGCCCTAGGCTACACCTGTGCAAAATTTGGCGCTTTTAAACTGATTAGCATGGAAAAACCCTAAGGCCCCTGACTATGTCATGTTAATGAGTAGACAGAGATAAATACTGTACTTACCGGACACAACATTGATCTGTAAATAAAAAATAAAAGGGTCTACCATCAATCTTGTATTCTTTAAATTACTGAACTGAGTATGTATACAGTATGTACAATTATACTGTAGATGCTTCATATCATATTTCACCAATCACCAGAGTTCTTCTCATTTGTTTGGATGCATCTTAAAACTATCCACAACTTTCCAACATCCCATCGTGCATTGCGCAGAAGGCGAGCCGCATTTCCGGCGTCGCAGCCGAGTGTGATCTACAAGCTCACAACGGTTGCATCTGCGACGCGGCGTGAGCTTGTATGTCTGCTGTTAACCGGAAGTGTCCCGCAGATAATGCTACAGTAAAGTCTTGCGGAAACAGGTGGATATATATATATATATATATTAGGGGTGCAACGATTCACAAAATTCACGGTTCGGTTCGGTTCGATATTTTGGTGACATGGTTCGATACTTTTTCGATAAAAAAAAATAAACAGAAATGTCCTTGATTTATAAATGTATTTTTATAACTATGTATTTTTTTGTTTTAACTTTGAACAATACAGTACCCAACCTCTAGGGTAGTGGTTCTCTAAGTGGCCTCTGCAGACCCCTAGGGGTCCTTGAGGGGGTTCCAGGGGAATGTGGATGTGGAGTAGTATTGTATTGTATTGTTCGGTACAGGGTCATTTGGTTTGATATTTTTCGGTTCGGTTCGATTTTCGATATTCGGTTCGATATGTTGCACCCCTATATATATATATATATATATATATATATATATGTATATATATATATATATACATATATATATATATACTAGACCTTACCCGTTTGAAGATATGTGCTCCAATATATGTGCAGAGTGTGGGTTATGGAGAAATTAACTGTAACTGGTGCGTGTGTGAGAATATTATGGGAGCATCATAATGTAAGGAGCAACCCATGGAGGAGTGTATATTTTTTGATGGATACAAATAATTTAACAGCTAAATTAGGTGAATAGAAGTATGGGGATGTATGCGCTTGCCATACCCGTCGGAATATAAGACACACATCAAATGCACCCGGTGAATTAGTGACCCGTGCATGCAGGCAAACCACATATGTGAGAGAGAGAGAGAGAGAGAGAGAGAGAGAGAGAGAGACACTACAACATTCCTAACTGTGAGATTGGTGTGTGTTAACCTGATACTTCAGTCCGCACATCACCACCCCCTGTTGGTGGGTGGTTTGTAGTGGAAAAGCATTTACTGACTGACTGACTGAGTGACTGACCTCCTACTGACTGACCTCCATAATTATATGATAGATATATATATATATATATATTTTTTTTTTTCTTTAATACAGATCTTCCTTGGCCTACTGGGCTACTGGGTAATAATAATGTTTGAAAAAAGTCACAGCATTTCTCATTCTCTTAACACATGGGCGGCCAAGGTTTATAACATTTATAGCTGTTGCTGGTGCCACCATTGACTTACGTTATGTTTTGATGAGCCCCGCAAGCTTCGTGCGTGTGCACGTGCGTGTCCAGAGAAGATTGAGGAGGTACTCCATTTGTTTACAAACGCTCGCGAAACTCGCGGTAAAAAAATCGCGGTAAATTCGCGGTAAAGTGTCGCCGTGAAAACAATCAGCTCTCTGCCTCCATGGGGCTGTTTTTACCTCATTCTCAGATAAAGCCGTTCTTATGTTTCAAAGTAGAATCTAAAGCCATGTAAAATCCTTCCGTGTGGGGAGAGACAGGGGGCTTCCTGCCCTGGCTGGGTGACGTAATGGATTCAGGGCATGCAAAGGGAAGCTGCGGTCTCGAAAAGTTAACTATTTGTTGACTCGTCCCTCAACGATATAACTTCCTGTGGCAGGGTGACATCTAGTGGCCATAACTCGTCCCTGAACGCGTTTGGCTCCCCAAGTGTTAACAGTGTCTCTGCACCATCAAGACAATTTTGACATTTAACTAGAAGCAGTACTCCTCTGAGCTCAGGTCTCCGCCAGGTCAGGTAGGTTATTGTGGCCTCCTGGTGGCGCTATAATAGTCCAATGTGAAAAGGGTGCCGTGTCTTCTTCGGCCTTTCACAGCAACCTGACGCTGCTTTCATGATTTGAGTAATTTTGTTCCAAAAATGTGTTTTGCAAAGCTGGTGGTGCTATAACAGGCCAATGTGAAAAGGCTCCTCAACCTATGTAATGAATACAATACACCATTCAATGTACATTGCATGCAAATTCCTATGTGCAATAAGCATTGTGTTTGTCCTAAAGATGAAGCAATCATGGGCAGATATATTGGAGTGAGTAACTTCCCTTCACACAACTGAAGAGGCACAGAGAACACATGCTGTCAATCCAAATTGTGAACACAATACTCACAAACATGTAAATGATGAGGGTTTCAAAAATGGAGCAACTTGCAGTTGCCAATCGGGATCGTGCAAGAGTTGTGAGGTGTGAGGTGAGTGTGTAGTAGGAAAGGCACACCAGGCAGGGGGGAGAGAATGGATGTCCAATAGGGATGCTAAGATGAATCCATACAGATCGTAATCGTGATACAAACATGAGCAATACGAGTGAATCGCTTCATTCAGTGTGTATCGGTACAATTGATGGCTGAAATCGTGATGTATCGTGACGTATGGTATTGTGATGTATCGTTCGCTGCATGTCTGAATCGTCTTTTTCATGTAGTATTTCATTCTATCCTGTGTTTCCGAGGCGTCTTGAACCGTTAACAGCAGCTGTGACTGCCAGTATTAAATTGTTTTCATTTAGTTTTACTCTTGTTATAGGTTCTGATATTTGATTCCATTTGTACTCTCTGATGGTCCTTAAAATGTAAAAGTTGGAGAATCACTGGTATTGTTGTTGTATAGCAGATGTGAGGTCTACATGCGAGGAAAGATTCTTGTTCCTCAATGTTGATGTCCTGCTTATAAGGAATACAACCAAACCAAATCTATTGTAACATATTGTATGTAACATACTGAATTGCAACTTCTTATTGTTAAAAATTTGCTTAATAGAAAACAAATAATGTATTTAATGTTGAATCGCATCGATCTAAATCTCTATCAAATCACAATAAAATCGGGAAAAGGGGTGTATCGCATCGTATCGGGAACGGGGGTGAATCGTATCGCGTCGCATCGGGGTCAGGTATGAATCGTAATGCATCGTATCGGCAGGATTTCAATGTATCGCAAATATATCGTATCACTGGCAGTGTATCGAGATGTGCATCAAATCGCCTCAGTGATGGAGATCAGCAGCCCTATAATGTCCAATGACAGTCAAGTATAATTTGACTGGATTGAAAGGGCAATTGGTTGTGTAGCAGCGGGGAAAAAAGTGAACTAAAAACAAACCTGCATGCTTTTGTGCATGAGGCGTGCGTGCGTACATACCGTACGTACGTACGTATGTGCATTCAGGGACGTGCTGGCCATTGGGAAAAGCGGGACAACTCCTGAATGTCCGGTTCATTACTAGCCGGTCCAGGCCGGCCATTAGGAAAAAAATAAAAATAAAATTCGTTCCATTTTGGGGGCTGGGCGGCCAACAAAGTAAATCGTCACTGTTGGGCAGAAACCTTGTATCTCCAAGTTTCACATGTGTAAATTTTTCGCAAAGCAAAGCCCTAATTCATCATACAAGGCCGTCGCACAAAAGTAGTCAAAACAGCAGATCTACAAGCACACAACGCCTCGCGGTGCGAGGCGCTGTGTGCTTGTAGATCGGCTGTTTTCACTAGTTTAGATCATTTTTAAAATGATAAATACAAAACAAACTATTTTTCCCGGGCTGAATCAGGGGCCCAGCACGTCCCTGCGTACGTACGTATGTGCATTTGTACAGCACGTGTTTGTATCATTGACGTACCTCTGCATTTCTTACAGATACAACAACCCATGATGAGCAGAAAGAAGATGGAGACTCCAGCAGCACCCAGAGCGTAGACAATATGGAGGACATTCACTGAAACTGAAAAGAGAATGTTGAGAGTGAATCCCTTTAACATTTATTTACAAATATTTAACCCCTGTTTTAGCTGGTATTTAAAGATTCACATTTTGAAGAGTTGGGCAGAAGCACCAATACAAACAGTTAGCCCCAACTAGAGAGAGTGAGTCAATCAGACATGCCAAATGGTTAAGGCACATTCCATGTGTAGCCCCCATAGTTAGTACAGCCACAATAGCCCTACCAATCGGGCTCATCCCTATTGGCACGACGGTTTGTGCTTTGGTCTGGCGAGTGGGAGCCTGGTGTTCAATTCCTGCTTCCGCGCATCACTACACGCGCATGCAGGCTCTACTGCCCGACAGCAAGACTCAGTTTGATTCCAGGTCTGGGCAGATCTTTGCTGCATATCATCGCCCAACGCGTTATTGGAAATCACACCGCAGTTCTGGGCGGAGCCGTTTGTTTACACATCCGTCGGCAGGTTAGTTACTCAGAGCGTTAGTTTCACTGAGGTTAAGGTTAGGTTAGGGTTAGGGTTAGGCATAGTTTTACTGAGGTTAAGGTTAGGGTTAGGGTTAGGGTTAGGGTTAGCGGTTGATTGCTTTGCGGTCCAAGCAAACAAAAAGGAGCGCTCCCTAGCGCCAGTTCAGCCAATCAAAAGCTTCCATGGGCGGGGTTTGCCCAGAACTGCGGTGTGATTTCCAATCACGCTTCCCCAACTCTCTCTCTCTCTTCCTGTTTCCAAACTCTTCAATAAAGGCAAGAGCAAATAACTAACAATCAATCAAAATGTCAAAAGAAAAAAAGATCAGAGTCGGGGAAGACAACTTTTAAGTTTGTAGTCTACAGAACCCTGCCATTTATCCAGAGGGAAATAAAACAATGAAGTGCCTTTTATACGTATTATTACATTTGATTGATCTAGTTCCTCCCAAGACCCCATCCCTACTCTGTGTCTCTCTGTGTTTTGTGTTTTGTGATGCTATATTGTCAGAATTTGCTTTGTTTGCATTCATTGGAAGTCAATGAGAGACATGTTTTGAATTAGTAATTTAACTGAGCGATACGTCACCAATAGTTAAAATAGTTATAGTTACATCCGATAAGTACACAACCCAACCCTCTACAAAAGAGTCCTTGCACTTTAAAGAAGATGTCAGTTGAAATTGATACGCTGTATTTACCTCCTTCACAAGCAACACCAGCATCTTCATCGTGATCACAGCCATGGTCTCCAGACCCGGAGATCCAGACATCGTCGCACTGTGAGAGACTGGATTCACTGCCTGAACAGTCAACGTAATCCAACCAGATGTCCCCAACACCCTCTCCGAAGAATGCACCCCGCTTTGCCTCCAGAGCCCTTCCACAGCCTAACTGTCTACACACTACCATGGCATCGCCCAGATCCCACCCTTCATCACACACCGTCCCCCAACTGCCCTCGTTGTAGATCTCTACTCTGCCAGAACAGGAGTTTGGGCCATCGACCAGCCTCACTCGATAGTCTGCTGGTTGAGAAAGACAAACAAACACACACAAGTTACACAACAAACACAATAAAAGGTCTTTTTTTGTTGTCATAAGAATAGTTTAAAGCTGCATTGTGTGAAATAACATAAAGTCTAAAAAAACATGCAGTTACAGTAGATGCCTCATGAAGGTTTCATTACAGTAAGTGATTTAATGGCAAAGAGCTATCTTGGGAAGGGAGTGTCAGGTTTAGCATTGTGTGTGAGGTTTTCAGTTTTGAGAAAGCCGTTATTGTATTGAGAAATGAGTGTTAACAATCATGAAAAACTGTGTTTCCACTCTTCCAGCATGTTGTCAACAGTTTGTCCGGACTTGACGCTCCTCCTAGGACTTAGGACAATCATTTTATGGGCTCTATTTTGATTGTCTTAAGAACCAGCTCTTATGCCTTAATTTAAAGGCCTGTCCATACTGTCTCCGACCACTGAACTTTTCGTTCGGAAGGTCCGGTTCAACTACAAAATCATGTCACTCGCATCTTCTGAAAAGCATTACCCCGAATTAGAGTTCGGAAAGCTGCACATCGGAAAGTCGGAACTCTCTGACAAAAAGAGACATAAAAGGATTGTCTATAATGAAAAAAATAAACATCACGAGGATGCAACTGGGACGTATCATCAGTGATGTAACCTGGGGTCGACGGTTGTTTCGGGTCTTGAAACACCCTCGCCCAGGTGACCCAGCCGGGGTTGATCAAGTCCCGACTTACGTCCCAGTAGCTACCCACGATCAGTCCTATTAGGGAAAGACAGTGTCACTCAGTGCGCTGCACCGGAACTACAGCGCCACTCTGGCGTGTGGAAGAACTACGCTCTAGGGTGACTCCTGGCCGGGCTCCTCCTAGGTCTCACCAGGTCCTCTCCTGCTCTCACCAGGTTCAGAACCTGTGCGTGCACCAGACTCCCGATCCAAACATTCCATTCAGCTGCTGCAGGTGGTTGGGCCGCAAGGGTTGGCCGGTGGTAGTACTGCAAGCTCCACTTGGGCAAGGTGGTGCTGCAGGCTCCGCTTGCTGCTTGAATGGCCCTCCTAAAGGCCTGACCGTGGGTTTGTTGGGCTTCTTCCTCACGGAAGACACAGGCTGGGGTGCTAACCCAACCTGCTCCCGGGTGCGGTCTACATTCCAGCCGCCAACCAACGTTACTTAGTCTATACTAACTAACTAACTAACTAACTAACTAACTAACTAGGCCTGGGTAAAACTACCAATAGTTAAATGTTCTATGAATGAATTCATGTATTTGTTATGGTGGAATGTGGAGGGGTTTGATGACGATGAGATGGTTGGAAGTGGAACACATCATACAACTTGTCTTAAACTACCCATAATGCAATGCATTGACGTTGTCTCACCAGTTGTTGGAGCAGATCCACAGGAGATGAAGAAATACAGCACTGTGTGAAGAGAGAGAGTGAGGGGGGGGGGGGGGGGGGGGGGGGGTAATGGTTCAGTGTTCTGCTTAATGACACTTTGACATTAACCCATTGCGGTAAAATAACCCTTACCCTATAAAATGGGCCAAGCTAAGAGCTAAGGCATATTAGGAAAATTCTGTTCAGACTCTGTGATAATTTGCAGTCGCCATTGCACCCATGATCTGTATCATGAAATATTGTTGTTGAGAGAGTGTGTGTGTGTGTGTGCGTGCGTGCGTGCGTGCGTGCGTGCGTGCATGTGCGTTTTGTTTTGTTGGTGCCGTGTTTGGTTCCTGTTTCTCTCAGCTCTTCCTCTCTTTTTACTCACATTCTCTCTCTTTCTTCTCTCTACTTCTTTAATTTAGTTTTCAGCTGAACATTGAGACTAAAACTATTATTAAACACTTAGATACAGTTAGGGAGAGAAGGGGTGTTAGCTGTGCATGAGGACCTTCTATGATACAGACATTCAGACAAACCTCCATACTTTAAACACACTTCATGTAATTAAGTTCTGCTGAGAGAACCAGTTACCCATTTTCACCCTGGGCTTCCATTTGCTCCACCACAACTTTGATAACCTTATGTTATAGGACAATAGGGATTTTCTTAATCACAACAACAAAAGTGTTGACACTCTGCCTGGACTAAATGACATGAAATAGAGTAAAGTCAAATAAGATAGAAATAAAAATACTCACAAGCTATTATGCAGGTTGATGCAAACTTCATCTTGACAGTAAGTGACTGAATGCTGTTTGACAAAGGCCCTCTGCTACTTGTTGGTTACTTGCAACATCCACTTCCTATGTGGTAAGATGCTCAGCCCATCAACAGAACGTATATACGTGCTTTTTTGTCGGCACTCATAATATGTGTGTTCTTCCGACAGATTGAGAAACAATTTAGTGGGAGAAAAATGTAACAAAAATAGGCTAATGTGTTCACTTCCGGCAGAAAACGTGAAAGTTGCACCTAGGGGTATTTTTGTGCGCTGAATTAAAAAATTGTCGGATCCAAGCACTTTCCCCATGGGATCTGGTCGTAAAATGAGAAATAAAGATGGCTCTAATTCACTTACAATACAGGGAAAAAAGTCCCCCCCCCCCAAAAAAAAAAATCTTCTTTAAGTAGCATGAGAGGGGTCTATCTAGGGGTTCCTTGGGCTAAAAATGGACCCTACAAAACCGTGAAAAGTGATGACTCATCACTAAACCATAGTTTTATGGGGTCCATTTTTAGCCCAAGGAATGTTTTTCGTGCAAAACAAGTGCTTGCAATGGATTCAGAATCATGAAAAACCCCTAGTTAGACCCCTCAGATGCTTTTTTTTTTTTTTTACCTCTATAGGAAGTGAATTAGAGCCATCTTTAATTATCATTTTAAGACCAAATCCCATGGGAAAAGCGCTTGGATCCGGCAATTTTTGAATTCAGTGCACAAAAATACCTCTAGGCGCAAATGTTCACGCTTTCTGCCGGAAGTGAACACCTTTTTCACATAATTTCTCAATTTGCAGGTAATTAAAAGCCACAATTGATACATAGCCTACATACTTTTTTCGGGTCATGTCATTTGTATGCTCACATTCTGCCCAGGATCTGAATGTCTGGGGTGAATTGCCTGTATGGGATGAGGAGAGTGTGGAATTCACCCGAATGGCCACCAGATGGCACCCAAAGAGCACGTTTCAGTCTGTCCATTAGAAGTCACAAAGACTTTAGTCACTCATTAAAACAACACACACACACACACACACACACACACACACACACACACACACACACACACACACACACACACACACACACACACACACACACACACACACACACACACACACACACACACACACACACACACGTACGTATGAGATACTTAAAGTGTGATTCCTGTGGAAATAAGCCTCTGCTTTCTAGGATCTCTTTTTAGTTGACCTTGTACCAGTGATTTGTGCTGTCATGAAACTGTACTTTTTTCTATTGCAAACTTCTAATACATTCTTCAATCAATCAATCAATCAATCAATCAATCAATCAATCAATTCATACACCGATGGCAAAGGGAACCATGCAAGGCAGGGGTGTCCACACTTTTTTCAAAGGGGGCCACATTCGAAAATATTAAAACACCCCAAGGGCCGACTATATCTCCTGACAAAATGTGCTTTCGGTCGGACCATAACAAAGTCACATACATATGCATCACATCAAATATACAATAACATAGTGTTTCTTTGACCCCTTCAGAATGAGACAGCAGGGAACAAGGATTCCTGACAAATTATACTCTGGGAAAATATGCTTGTTTGACGGCCGCGGGCCATATGTGTGTCCTCGGGCCGCATTTGGCTCCCGGGCTGCACTTTGGAGACCCCTGTTCAGAGTCTTGCTTAATGACTCCTCGACACTAACTCTGGAGGAGCCCGGGATCGAACTGGGAACCCTTCGGAAGCCCTCCGTGTTCTAAGCCGGCAGCTCTACCGCTGAGCCACTGCAAGTGTTTGTAGATCTGTCTAGAGTGATTCTCTTAAAACTTCTCAAAGGAATTAGCACGGACAATTTGAGCCTGGAATGAAGGTCATTCCATGACCAGGGGCCAAAAAAAGAAAGGCTTTTTTTGCCTCCCTCAGATGTAAAAGCAGGTACTACACAGCGTAACCAGGCATTTGATCTGAGATTTAGCCCATTCTTGACCAATTCAAATTTCAAATTCAAAATGTAAAAGGGGAGCTCACCAAGTAACGCTTTATATACAACATTCAGCCAATGTTGACAAAATTCAGCCAATGTTGAACTATAACTCACAGGATACGTATCATTTCTTCTGGAAATGTAGACAGACAGACAGACAGACAGACAGACAGACAGACAGACAGACAGACAGACAGACAGACAGACAGACAGACAGACAGACAGACAGATAAACAGATATATAGATAGATCTATATGATTTGGTGGTAATTGAAATTAAACAGAGATGAACAGAATGCAAGAATGTGTTAGATATGTTTTACTCCACAACATTCTCAATGTCAGATGTCACTTGGTTGTGGGAGTGAAGTAAGTCTCTTTGTCTCTCTGAGGCAAGTTGAGCATCATAACCATGGCTGAAGTTGTAAAACGAAGAAGAAAAAGCTATGAATAAATAACTGATGGATAAAAGATGAATCAGAGCCTTGTGAGTTGCCATATGACAGTGGTTTTCAACCCTTTTTATATCACTAGAGAGTGTCTAGTTGGCGCCCTGGTCAACTCGGGAACAATGTAAATAGGGAATGAATGCCCCGCCCCTTTAATGCAAACCCCATTATACCTGTTGTCATAGGATCTGTTTTGACCATCTGTTTGCGTGTGTCCATTTATGCCCATATATGGAGATATCTGTCTGTCTACGTCCATTTTATGCCCATACTGTATATGGAGATCTCTGTAGGACCCGTTTTGACCATCTGTTTGCCTGTGTCCATTTATGCCCATATATTGAGTTATCTGTCTGTCTGCGTCCATTTTATGCCCATATATGGAGATCTCTGTAGGGCCTGTATTGACCATCTGTTTGCCTGTGTCCATTTATGCTCATATATGGAGATATTTGTATCTGTCTGTCTGCATCCATGTTATGCCCATTATGGAGATCTCTGTATCTGTCTGTGCCTCCGACTGTGTTGCAGACACAGTGCCGGTTCCCCCTTTAATGCAAACCTCATTATACCTGTTGTCATAAGACCCGTTTTGACCATCTGTTTGCCTGTGTCCATTTATGCCTATTGACTCATGTGGTGTACGTGATGTCAGAGCCTTTTATGAAGTTATGTCACAATGAGTCAGCGCTTGCGCCGATTTCCTCCGGAACAGCCTGATGTCAACAATCAGCTCCGCATAAGGAGATTCCGAACGTTTCGCGCCGGTTTCGGAAAACCGCACGTCGGGTCGGGTCGAGGCCCGGCACTGCACTCCGCGCCGCAGCGGGGAACGCGCGTGCCGAATCTTAAGCCGGTGGGACGAACGGTTCTCGAGATACGCGGACATACAGACACACACGCAGACAGACAGAGATTTGTCGCATTTATAGATAGATGATAGGTCCTTTTTTCTGCATTTGAGCCACGGACCACCATTTGATGAGATTTAGCCTCTCAGACCCAAGGCTTAGAATATTTTGTTGTCCTTGGATATGAGAATCTACAATCTTTATTGTGTAGGCATCTTGCAAATTAAGTAATGCGGATGTTTAACAACAATTGAACTCTGAGTTAAAGGAGCTATAGTCAACTTTTTCATTTTGGCCGTTGTCAGGCTGACTTTGTTTACATCCGTCTTCTATTCTTTTATATGGAATCCATATAAAAGAATAGAATAGGGATGTAAACAAAGTCAGTCTGACAAACGGCAAAAATGATTATTTTATCATTATTTTACGCTTTGAGTGGTCATTTTTTTAAAGAAACACATATGAAGCTTAATTTCTTTAATAAAATATTTTCGAAAATTATTTTTATTTTAGCAGCCGTTTTTCAAGAAAAAGTTGACTATAGCTCCTTTAAAGATCTACAGTATAAGGGTCCATTTGGCTACCAACTCTCCCTGATTTAACTGGGGACCACCTGGAGGACCCCTCAAGGACCACCGGTTGAGAAGCACTGCTATATGAGAACTGATTATGGGATTAATGTGTGTGATCTAGCGGCGTCATTCAGACAGGGACACTCTTCCTGTAATAATAAAGGAGAGAGTGTTGCGTTCCCACTAGGGGTGTAACGATATAGTAACCGCATCGAAATATCGTTTTTAACTTAAAAAATCGAAGTTTATCGAAATGAAAACAGCTAAAATCGAATCGTATCGTTTGATTTTGTATCGTATCGAATTGGCAGTGCAATGAATCGATTGTATCGATACTACCTACTTGTGCATTGTATTTGGCATTTTTAAGAAGAAAAAATGAAAAGGAGGGGTTTAATTACTTTTCCATTCCATATAGCTACACTGGTCTATCGATAAATGTGTGTAATCTCTGGGTTCATGTCAAGGTGCAGGTTTGTTAATGTACAATGTCCATGTATTTGGTAGAAAATCACAGTGTTTACTTATTTATATCCATAATAATACACGTTTCCCTTAAAAACCTGCATATCCACACCTCTCACATAGATTTAATTTATTTTCTAAATAGTTACTATATCGATTTTAAATCATTGAATCGAATCGTATCGCATCGCCATGACTGAACCAATATCGTCCATGTATCGTATCGTCGATCATGTATCGTGACATGTGTCGAATCGCTATTAAAATGTATCGTTACACCCCTAGTTCCCACACAACTCATTTAACAGAGACCAGTGGTGTAAAGTAACAAAGTAGGGTTACTTTAGTACTGTACTTTTTTGTACAATTTTGAGGAATTTGTACTTTAGGCCAATACTGGAGTATTTACAATATCCAATACTTTTACTCCACTACATCTCAGAGACAAAATATAAAGAAGCCGCTGTCCCTCCAAAATAGTCTACTTTAACTCCACTACAATTATTTGAGAACATTTGTTACCAGTTACTTTGTAGATGTTCTATTACAGAACATACATTAACCACCAGCACTGTATACATTTAGGCCATTTGAAAATAGCCAATCTACAAGCTCACAATGTGTTGCATAAAAATAAATATATAACAATAAAAATACATTCTGCATGTGTAAGCCATTTACCATGAGAGGGAGTGGGTTGTTGGCTGATTTACCACTGTTTCAGGGTTGTGGCACGAGTGCCAACAACCCACGACCCTCGAATGGTGAATTGCTTTTCTACCACTTTGTGTGGTCACATGTTCAGATACTGGATTCTGATTGGCTTAAAACAGTGGTAAATCAGTCAACAACCTTGAGTTGGCTCATGGACCCCGCCCACTGTTGTGTTGCAGTTGTAACATTTCCAAGATCAATGCGCCTCCCAAACAACCAGACTTTTCAGGAAGTGTGTCAATAACTGTGAATCGACATCATGACAAGTAGCCTAGGTTATGATTTATTATTTGTTTTGTTTGTTTGTTTTTGGCCAATGAATGTGGCTGCAATCATTGTTGTTTATGGGACTATATGCTGTGGCAGAAGTATATGTGTATTCTGAAACAATTAATGATTGTAACTAAATAACTGTGTCAACTTTCATATATAAAGTAGAAGTGGTAGAAATAGTATTTTTTACTTTTAGTCAAGTAAACTTTGAAACCCGGGCTTTGATACTTTTACTTACAGTAAGTTCTTTTTCCACCACGGCCCAGCTGGAAGGGAAGGGAAGGGGTCGTACTGTTATTGTCCTCCCAGCAGAGCAGCACTATAATCTGTGGCTGACACACGGCGTTCATGTTCTCCCATGGGTTCACATCTCTCTCCTCTCCTGCTCCCAGTCTGGTTGAGGCAGGGGCGACACACCAAACTCTGGGCCCTGGGTACAAGGAATGGGTTAGGGTTAGAATGAATGTTCTTCATAGGGGGAACTGGGAACGCATTAACACACATTATTTGGTGCTTTAACTATTGAAAAATTTGTAGATCAGCTATTTATTTATTTTTAATCGTGAACATTAATTGTGCAAGTGCAAGTCTTTCAAATCCTTCTAAGGTTTTTGGAGAAAAATGATTCTGTCAGTGGTGCTCAAACCTTTTCATGTGAAGGACCCCCAAAATGATATGTATTTGTCATTTAGTTACAAATGTTCGCTTAAAAAAGTACATTTATTCAAAGATTTGCACACATTTTCACGACTTTTCAAAAAAATAGCAGATCTACAAGCTCGCAGCACGGCACTTGGTGCTATTTTTCAAATGCTAAACCCTCCACCTTGCTTTCTCCCCCCCCCCCCCCCCCCCCCCCCCGTGACGCCCCTGCAGCGGGGAGAAGAACGCTCCGATTCTAAGAGCTTGTAAAGTCCCTCTGGATCAGAGCATCATCTAAAAGGCTAAGACATGTCACATGGAAAAGTGAGAGGAACAGAGCAGAAACCCTTGAACCCAACAAGTCTCTTTTCACTCATGACTCAACTTAACTGGATTATGTTGAACATTTAGCCCCAAAGCAGTCCTGACAGTTTGTTTGCCATTTCCACATCTGCACACACACACAGGCCTCCCTGTAGCGGTGTAACGATACATTTTAATAGCGATTCGATACATATCACGATATACTGTATGGTTGACGATACCATACATGGACAATATTGGTTCATTCATGGTGATACGATACGATTCGATTCAATTCAATTATTTAAAATCGATTCAGTAACTATTTTGCAAATGAATTAAATCTGTGTGATAAGTGTGGATAGTGCAGGTTTTTAAGCGAAACATGTATTATTATGGATATAAATAAGTAAACAAAGTGATTATCTGGCAAATACATGGACATTGTATTTGAACACATATGGACAAACCCGCACCTTGACATGAACATAGACATTACACACATTTATCGATAGACCAGTGTAGCTATATGGAAAGGAAAAGTAATTAAACCCCTCCTTTTCATTTTTTATTCTTAAAAGTAGGTAGTATCGATATACAATCGATTATTTGCACTGCCGATTCGATTAGATACAAAGACAAACGACACGATTCAATTTTAGCTGTTTTCATTTCAATATACTTGAATTTTTTTAAATTAAAAACAATATTTCATAGAAATGGAGATCCCGCTGCCATTGTTGTTCATGTGTCTATACTCACTCATTGTTGTTCATGTGTCTATACTCACTCATTGTTGTTCATGTGTCTATACTCACTCATTGTTGTTCATGTGTCTATACTCACTCATTGTTGTTCATGTGTCTATACTCACTCATTGTTGTTCATGTGTCTATACTCACTCATTGTTGTTCATGTGTCTATACTCACTCATTGTTGTTCATGTGTCTATACTCACTCATTGTTGTTCATGTGTCTATACTCACTCATTGTTGTTCATGTGTCTATACTCACTCATTGTTGTTCATGTGTCTATACTCACTCATTGTTGTTCATGTGTCTATACTCACTCATTGTTGTTCATGTGTCTATACTCACTCATTGTTGTTCATGTGTCTATACTCACTCATTGTTGTTCATGTGTCTATACTCACTCATTGTTGTTCATGTGTCTATACTCACTCATTGTTGTTCATGTGTCTATACTCACTCATTGTTGTTCATGTGTCTATACTCACTCAGTGTTGTTCATGTGTCTATACTCACTCAGTGTTGTTCATGTGTCTATACTCACTCATTGTTGTTCATGTGTCTATACTCACTCATTGTTGTTCATGTGTCTATACTCACTCATTGTTGTTCATGTGTCTATACTCACTCATTGTTGTTCATGTGTCTATAAATGGTAAATGGTAAATGGTGCATTTATATAGCGCTTTTAATCCAAAGCGCTTTACATAGATTGTGCATTACATTCACCCATTCACGCACACATTCATACACCGGTGGCGGAGGAAGCCATGCAAGGCACCAACCTACTCACCGGAGGCAATTAGGGGTTCAGAGTCTTGCCCAAGGACCCTTCGACATTAACTCAGGGGGAGCCCGGATTCGAACTGGGAACCCTTCGGGATTTATACCCTTCGTGCTCTAATACCAGTTTCTCTACCCCTGAGCTATGCCGCCCCTATACTCACTCGGTGTCTCAGAGGAGGGCTGTGTCTGTGGACAGTTCAGAATCCTGCCTATAGAAGAATCCATCTTACCAGTGACACTATACGATAAGCGTAAACATGCACACATTACAAGATTTAAAAAAATAACGGGTCACTCACCACATGCTCCAGGTGCTTTGATCGCCTGTGGAAGGAGTTGTAAACAACGGAGCCTGTCAGACTTGAGGTGACGACGGGCGAACGTTTCTGATAAGTCTGGGAAGAAAAGACTCGTTGTTTATCGTGTTCTTGCCAAAGCAAGACTCAGCTGTCAATGCACCCACAAGTCACAACAGGTTGTTTCAACTGGTCGTCATGGGACATGTCAAAAGTCCTCTCTAGAAGGGATATTTCACTTTAAAACGTGTCTTGGGTCGTTTTAAATTCTACCCTGGCCTTTGTATGCGACCCAGAGAGCTTCAATATTTAGGTGTTTGATATTAATTTTATTATCCTCCTGTATAAACCAATGGTTGCGTTTCCATAAAGCTTTTTCAAAAATAGGAAGCAAATCATCATTAAGTCGAAATAAGAAAATGCACATTTTGCCTGTTTCCATTCACTGATAAAATGCGATTCTTGGAAGATAGTTCATAATATAAGCAGTCGGACAGGCGGAGAGAGAGAGAGAGAGAGAGAGAGAGAGAGAGAGAGAGAGAGAGAGAGAGAGAGAAGAAGAGAAGACACTCCACTCCACATACTGTAATTACTTCACTGGGTACAAGAGGCGGCTGACCCCCCAGCAGCCCTTCCCGGGAGTTCAATGCATTTTAATTCAAAACATAATTCGCTTAGTGTTTCCATTCACTGATGCGTATTACGTTTTTTTCGATAATGCCTCAAAATCCACCTCCTCCAAGCGCATAAATGTTTTTGCGAATAATTAACGTTTATTTCACACTTTACGAAGTGTTTCCATAAGAAGATTTATGCGCAAAAGCCTTAATGCGCAAAAAAGCGGCTTTATGGAAACACAAACGCAACTACTTTAACTCCAAACTCCATTTAAAGCATGCATGCTAGATGCTAGAGAACATACTGACTGATATTGTCCCTCTAATGCTTGGGTGTTTTTTCATTTTTATATAGCCTGCAGTATACATACAGTATAGTGAAATATCCCTTACAAATCTTTCTCTTTCAAGACTCTCTGTTGTGTGCGACTCCCACCGTTCCATGTCCTCTTGGACTGTTGAACATCCATACAAATACAGTATGTCTGGAAATGATTGGCATGGCCCACGTCGTCTGCCAGCAAATTGGATGCAGGC
>NC_137826.1:54750777-54775777 GCF_963921795.1 Nannobrachium achirus
TGCAGGCTTGAGATTGGATCTCTCACACTGGAGGATAATATATTGGCTCCCTCTCCAGGCCAGGGTAGGTTGCATTTCACCATTAGATGTTGAAGAAAGGAACGGTGCCCCCCGGGGCCCACCTGGCCATCTGGTTCTCTCCAGAGCACCGTTCTACAGGTAACGACCAGCTGATCACACAGATGCAGGGGCGTCACAAGGGGGGGGGGGGGAGGGGGGGGGGGGGCTGGGTTACCAGGGCCCAAGGTGGAGGGGCCTTAATTATTTTATACTTTAGCTATTGAAAAAATAGTAGGCCTACAAGCTCACACTGCCGTGCTGTGAGCTTGTAGATCTGCTATTTTTGAAAAGTCATGAAAACATGTGCAAATCTTTGAATGTGTATTTTTTAAGCTAACTCAGATTTTGCTTCTGGGGGGTCCTTGGAACTAGATATTCTGAGAAGGAGGTCTGTGGCCAAATGTGTGTGTATATATATATATATATATAATAATAATAATGAATTGCATTTTTATAGCGCTTTTCCAAGTGCTCAAAGCGCTTTACAATGGTTCATTCATTCATTCATTGGGAAGTGAAGCGGCGAACAGTCGACGCCAGCGTCCTCACTTCCCATATATATATATATATATATATATATATATATATATATATATAATTTTTGGGTGTCCTTCATGTGAAAAATGTTTGAGCACCACTGACATATAGAAACATAGGTTTTTCAAAGGTGTTTCAAAAAACCTTAGATGGATTTGAAATGTTCAAAGACTTGCACAAATTTTCACGATTTTTCAAAGATAGCAGATCTACAAGCTCGTAGCTCTGTGAGCTCGTACTGTATATCTGCTATTTTTCAATAGTTAAAGCACAAAATGTGAGTGAATCCTTGTACCCGGGGCCCAGAATTTGGTGTGTCACCCCTGATCACACAGATGGTCTTTCTGCTGCCGTCGACGGCCTCTAAAAACCCAAATGAAAGCCATTTTGCTCTGACAGATAGATCCATTTCGTCACTGTCGGGCAGAAACCTCGTACCTCCAAGTCTAAAATTCGCATGTTTTTTTTGTTTGTTTTTTTGTAAATTAAAGGTTCGAGGTTCAAGATTGTACTTTATTGTTACGTCCTTTGTACAGGTACATAAGAGTAAAATTGGTTTTGTTTGGCATCCTTCAGACAATGCAGTGGTATATCTAAAATAACAGCAAACAATATAATATCAGCAAACCTCATTTAAAAAACAAAATCATAATCTAAAAGGTGTAATAATAATAATAATATGATGTAGAAAGATGAGAAAGGGGGAAAAAAAGCCCTACTTCATCATACAGTTAGAGTGTTGCACCCGAGTAGTGAAAATAGCAGATGTACAAGCACACAACGCCTTGCTCCGTGAGGCGTTGTGTGCTTGTAGATCGTGGACCCCCTCTTTAAGATCAAAAGAATGGAAATCCGCCTTCATCAGTCCAACTGATGTCCTACCGTGCCCAGCACCAGAGATGAACGGGATGCGGGCACCACAGTCTTTTCCAAAGACACAAAAAAGAATCCTGGCAACCTCCAATCTAGCACCCATCTACCCCCAGGCGACCCCCAGGCGACGTGCCCCTGGGCTGGGCCCGGGGGGCGAGGCGAGTCCCCTGGAGCTCCTGTCAGAAGAGATGAACATCAACCCATTTAGGCCTGGGATTATTGGAATGCTTTAACTATTGAAAAATAGCAGATATACAAGCTCACAGCGCGGCACGAGTGCCGCGAACATTTGTAACTCAAATTTTGCTTCTGGGGGTGGTCCCTGGAACTAAATATTTTGAGATGGGGGTCTGTGGCCAAATACATGTAATTTTGGGGGTCCTTGACATAAAAAAAGTCTTTTTTTTTCTTTTCTTTTTTTCAAAAAACCTTAGAAGGCTTTAGAAGACACTTCAAAATCGGGTCAAAATTCAAATTGTCACAACTTTTCAAAATAGCAGATCTACAAGCTTGCAGCACGCTATTTTCTCAATAGTTAAAGCATAAAATAATAATACGCAATAATGCGTACCCCTGTCTAAATGGGTTAAAATACCTGAGGGCAGGAAGGAAGGAACCCAAACACAAGAGACATTGATCACCGTCAACTCGTTCTGGCTCCGATCCAGTCTAGAGACATAGGGCTCTATTATGATCCAGGTCTTATGCCTTATGCCTTAACTTCTTTGCCTTTTTTTTACTATATAGACATATTTTTTTTATATTTCAAATAGCTGATCTGCAAGCTCACAACGTTTTTTTTAGATCAGCATTTGAAGTATTTAAAAATGTTTTTCAAAATAGTAAAAAAAAAAGGCAACGAAGTTAAGGCATAAGGCATAAGACCTGGTTCATAATAGAGCCCTCAGAGTCATGTGGGACTGTTCCAGGAAGTCCAGGGACTTCGCTTTATTGTTGGAGAGATGGAGAGCAGCTCCTATAGCAGGGGTTTTCAAAGTGGGTGACGGGGCACCCTGGGGTGCCGTGACGGCAGTCCAGGCCGGGTGCCGCGAGATAATTTGATAATATTTGGAATTTATTTGGACACTTGAAAAAATATTTAGTATCATTTTAAATTTGAAGTACAACATTATTTTCAGTCAGTTCTAACCAAAATGGCTGTTATCTCAATGTTTTCCTCGCAACATCACTAAAATATCGTCACTGTCGAGCAGAAGTTTCAAATGTGTACGTCTTTTGGTAAAGTAAAGCCCTGCTTCATCATACAAGACTGTCGCACAAAACTAGTGAAAACAGCCGATCTACAAGCACATGTGTGCTTGTAGATCAGCTGTTTTCACTAATTTAGTACATTTTATAGATGATAAATACAAAACGAACGGTTTTGGACATACAAGGTTTCCACCCGACAACGACGATATGCTATAAATATAAGGTGCTGGGAGTGAAAATTATAATGTAGGGGTGCCTCGGATTAAAAAAAAAATTATGGGGTGCCCTGAGACAAAAAAAGGTTTGGGAACCACTGTCCTATAGTTTGGTGTGTTTTTCTTTTTATGATGTAAGATATGAGAGAGAGAGAAAACCAGGTGCTCACCGGAGATAAAAACGAGTCTAATGGTGCTCTTGGATCGACGGGATCACGTCATCAAAAAGAAGAAAGTGATCCAGGCACTCAAGTTTAAAAAGGAGGAACAATTACTTTTGTATTAAAAAGCCGACATGTTTCGACCAGAAACTGGTCATCATCAGGGCATGTACAACATCATCAGTAAGATATGTTTGGCGTAAATAATTGATGATGGCATTGTATCCTAATAAGGCTTTCCCGGGCCCTTCAGTGACAGTATGTCACTGTAGCTCTCCGGACAAATTAGAGTTTCAAGTTTGTCCAGTTTTTCAAAGGCGCTTCTTTGAGGTCTTCTGACCTATCATTTCTTCTGGTCCCACAAATAAGGCTGAAGACAACACATGCCTCCATGTGTTGCACGTGACTCAGTCTATGTGTTTTACCCTGTTTATTGTTTTACTCTTAGTATTTTATATTTGTTGTTTACTGAGTTTACAGCACTTTGATGAGAAAAAATAAATAGACAAGGCATCCACATGTTTACACATCCATAAGTTTACAGTTTACAGTTTAGGCATTTAGCAGACGCTTTTAATCCAAAGGGACTTACAATAAGCAGATAATACATCACTATAATAATCAAGATAATATGTCAGAACATCAAAAACAATATAACAAATGCATATGAATATCAATCTATTATTTTTTTATAATCAGTAAAGAAGAAGAAAAAAAGGATTCTAACAAAAACCTAAAAAACAAATGCTAACTAGCTTCCTGTATGGTCATTGAGTGTTTCAGTAGTGCTATGGGTTTAGGTGGAGTCTGAAAAGGTGAGTCTTCAGTCCACGGCGAAAGCTAGCGAGTGAGTCCGTTGTTCTAAGTGTGACAGGGAGTTTATTCCACAACTTGGGAGCCATGGAGGGCAAACTGTCTCGGACGAGTGGATCGAGAGTTTGTTTAACACATCGGGTGCCCCTGGATTGAGCCCCATTTATCCCCTCTCGCTGCCCAGGCCCACCACCATTGTATTGAATCCGGCCCTGCTGCGTCAATGCATGCGTCATGACGTCACTTGGTCACATGAGCGCAGACAGGTTGTTGTTGTGTAACTTTCTGTATGGACCAGTGTTGATCATAACTGTTCACTGCCGATCAAAATTTGGACATTTTGCCGCACCCCGCCACAGTTTTAGCAGTTTTTTTTAGTTAAAGATGGGGAAATGCATTGGAGTATATGGAGAAAAACGGCCGCGCGATGCTCTCAGCGTCGACTCGAAGCGACTAGCGGCTAATGGGCTACATCCATGCATAGCCCCAACCTAACGGTGAGATTTAAAGTTAATACTGTAAATAGAGTAAACACGTCAAAACGTCGTGGGCCTCCAGCGACATCAAAGAGATTGGCATGTAGACACCTCGTGGGCATCCCATGAGTTAAGTGTGTTCATAAGTGTTGTCTGTCATATCAAATTGTAAATCCGACGACATGAGCAAAGACGAAACAAAAACACAAAAAAGAAGGAAAAAACTCGACAACGTATACCGGAGCAAACAGGGACGCGGCCGCATCCCTCTTGTAGCGCGCCCACTTAATCACTGTGTACAGTTGTGCTGACATATCGGTTTGGCTCGCAGGCATTTTCTTTTCCTTCTGTAATCTTCAAACACACAATGTAATTGTTACAATACATCATAAATCCACCTCGAACAAGTTGCTTGCTTTTTTTTTTACTTTAAATAATGTCAGAGGAAAATAATAGTTTCTCTATGGCTCAGTGAGCTCAATCCATCCTCCGTTTTCATTGGTCTTTAATTGGTTTACATTACTTCACGACAAACAACATAGCAGTGCTACCGGGCAGAAAACTCATATCCATATTTTAACTTGTGTGTGTTGTTTTTTGGTAAATTAATGCCCAACTTGATTACACTACAGTGTCGCACTAAAGCATCAAAGCTAGCAGATCCACAAGCAACATGTTTGAGCTGTAGATCTACTACTTTTTCCTTTTCCGAATTTGCAAAAATAGCAGATCTACAAGCTCGCAGCGCGGCACTCGGTGCCGCACTGTGAGCTTGTATATCTTCAACAGGGGGTCCGGGACCCCTAGGGGGTCCTCAGAGTTACTACAGGGGGTCCTCCAAATCTGAGTTATAGAACGTTTTTTTTTTTGTTAACCCTAATCCTAACCCAATGTTAACCCGGTGTTAACCCTAATCCTAACCCGATGTTAACCCGGTGTTAACCCTAATCCTAACCCGATGTTAACCCGGTGTTAACCCGATGTTAACCCTAACCCGATGTTAACCCTAATCCTAACCCGATGTTAACCCCGTGTTAACCCGATGTTAACCCTAACCCGATGTTAACCCTAATCCTAACCCGATGTTAACCCCGTGTTAACCCGATGTTAACCCTAACCCGATGTTAACCCTAATCCTAACCCGATGTTAACCCCGTGTTAACCCGATGTTAACCCTAACCCGATGTTAACCCGATGTTAACCCTAATCCTAACCCGATGTTAACCCCGTGTTAACCCGATGTTAACCCTAACCCGATGTTAACCCGATGTTAACCCTAACCCGATGTTAACCCGATGTTAACCCGATGTTAACCCGATGTTAACCCTAACCCGATGTTAACCCGGTGTTAACCCGATGTTAACCCCATGTTAACCCTAACCCGATGTTAACCCGGTGTTAACCCGGTGTTAACCCGATGTTAACCCGATGTTAACCCGATGTTAACCCGATGTTAACCCTATGTTAACCCGATGTTAACCCTATGTTAACCCGATGTTAACCCGATGTTAACCCGATGTTAACCCGATGTTAACCCGGTGTTAACCCGATGTTAACCCGATGTTAACCATAACCCGATGTTAACCCGATGTTAACCCTAACCCGATGTTAACCCGATGTTAACCCGGTGTTAACCCGATGTTAACCCGGTGTTAACCCGATGTTAACCCGATGTTAACCCGGTGTTAACCCTAACCCTAACCCTAACCCGATGTTAACCCGATGTTAACCCGGTGTTAACCCGGTGTTAACCCTAACCCTAACCCGATGTTAACCCGATGTTAACCCTAACCCTAACCCGATGTTAACCCGATGTTAACCCAATGTTAACCCGGTGTTAACCCGGTGTTAACCCGGTGTTAACCCGGTGTTAACCCTAACCCTAACCCTAACCCGATGTTAACCCGATGTTAACCCGATGTTAACCCTAACCCTAACCCTAACCCGGTGTTAACCCGGTGTTAACCCGATGTTAACCCGATGTTAACCCGGTGTTAACTTGGTGTTGACCCGATGTTAACCCGATGTTAACCCGATGTTAACCCGATGTTAACCCATGTTAACCCGATGTTAACCCGGTGTTAACCCGGTGTTAACCCGATGTTAACCCAATGTTAACCCGATGTTAACCCTAACCCTAACCCTAACCCGATGTTAACCCGGTGTTAACCCGGTGTTAACCCGATGTTAACCCGATGTTAACCCGGTGTTAACCCGATGTTAACCCGATGTTAACCCGGTGTTAACCCGATGTTAACCCGATGTTTACCCGATGTTAACCCAAACCCTAACCCGGTGTTAACCCGGTGTTAACCCTAACCCTAACCCTAACCCTAACCCTAACCCGATGTTAACCCTAACCCGGTGTTAACCCGATGTTAACCCGGTGTTAACCCGGTGTTAACCCGATGTTAACTCGGTAGTTAACATCGGGTTAACATCGGGTTAACACCGGGTTAACACCGGGTTAACATCGGGTTAACATCGGGTTAACACCGGGTTAACACCGGGTTAGGGTTAACATCGGGTTAACACCGGGTTAGGGTTAACATCGGGTTAACACCGGGTTAACATCGGGTTAGGGTTAGGGTTAGGGTTAACACCGGGTTAACACCGGGTTAACACCGGGTTAACACCGGGTTAGGGTTAGGGTTAGGGTTAACATCGGGTTAACATCGGGTTAGGGTTAGGGTTAACATCGGGTTAGGGTTAGGGTTAGGGTTAGGGTTAACATCGGGTTAACATCGGGTTAACACCGGGTTAACACCGGGTTAACACCGGGTTAACATCGGGTTAACACCGGGTTAACATCGGGTTAACACCGGGTTAACACCGGGTTAACATCGGGTTAACACCGGGTTAACACCGGGTTAACACCGGGTTAGGGTTAGGGTTAACATCGGGTTAACATCGGGTTAGGGTTAGGGTTAGGGTTAGGGTTAACACCGGGTTAACATCGGGTTAACATCGGGTTAACACCGGGTTAACACCGGGTTAACATCGGGTTAGGGTTAGGGTTAACATCGGGTTAACATCGGGTTAGGGTTAGGGTTAACACCGGGTTAACATCGGGTTAACATCGGGTTAACACCGGGTTAACATCGGGTTAACATCGGGTTAACATCGGGTTAGGGTTAGGGTTAACATCGGGTTAACATCGGGTTAGGGTTAGGGTTAACATCGGGTTAGGGTTAGGGTTAGGGTTAACATCGGGTTAGGGTTAGGGTTAACATCGGGTTAACATCGGGTTAACATCGGGTTAGGGTTAGGGTTAACACCGGGTTAACATCGGGTTAACATCGGGTTAGGGTTAGGGTTAACACCGGGTTAACATCGGGTTAACATCGGGTTAACACCGGGTTAACACCGGGTTAACATCGGGTTAACATCGGGTTAGGGTTAGGGTTAGGGTTAACATCGGGTTAACATCGGGTTAGGGTTAGGGTTAACACCGGGTTAACATCGGGTTAACATCGGTTAACATCGGGTTAACACCGGGTTAACATCGGGTTAACATCGGGTTAACACCGGGTTAACATCGGGTTAACACCGGGTTAACATCGGGTTAGGGTTAACATCGGGTTAACACCGGGTTAACATCGGGTTAGGGTTAGGGTTAACATCGGGTTAACATCGGGTTAACACCGGGTTAACATCGGGTTAACATCGGGTTAACATCGGGTTAGGGTTAACATCGGGTTAGGGTTAACATCGGGTTAGGGTTAGGGTTAACATCGGGTTAGGGTTAGGGTTAACATCGGGTTAACATCGGGTTAACACCGGGTTAACATCGGGTTAACACCGGGTTAGGTTAGGGAGTGAAGACTTCAATATATTGTCCTAGGCCAAGTCAAGGCCTAAGATGCAGTATAGAGAAAAGTGCTTTCGCCATCTTGTTTTTAAAAAGAAAGAATGTTGCAATTTTAAATTGGGCTGGTTCCCCTAGTTCATAAAATCCTACAGGTCATCTTGTAGTTTATGTCCTGTGGGTTTTATGTGTGAGACTGTGCATGGCTTAGGGTTAGGGTTAACATCGGGTTAACACCGGGTTAACATCGGGTTAACATCGGGTTAACACCGGGTTAACATCGGGTTAACACCGGGTTAACATCGGGTTAGGGTTAACATCGGGTTAACATGGGTTAACATCGGGTTAGGGTTAGGGTTAGGGTTAACATCGGGTTAACATCGGGTTAACACCGGGTTAACACCGGGTTAACACCGGGTTAACACCGGGTTAACATCGGGTTAACATCGGGTTAACACCGGGTTAACATCGGGTTAACATCGGGTTAACATCGGGTTAGGGTTAGGGTTAACATCGGGTTAACATCGGGTTAACATCGGGTTAGGGTTAGGGTTAGGGTTAACACCGGGTTAACATCGGGTTAACATCGGGTTAGGGTTAGGGTTAGGGTTAACACCGGGTTAACATCGGGTTAACATCGGGTTAACACCGGGTTAACACCGGGTTAACATCGGGTTAACATCGGGTTAGGGTTAGGGTTAGGGTTAACATCGGGTTAACATCGGGTTAGGGTTAGGGTTAACACCGGGTTAACATCGGGTTAACATCGGTTAACATCGGGTTAACACCGGGTTAACATCGGGTTAACATCGGGTTAACACCGGGTTAACATCGGGTTAACACCGGGTTAACATCGGGTTAGGGTTAACATCGGGTTAACACCGGGTTAACATCGGGTTAGGGTTAGGGTTAACATCGGGTTAACATCGGGTTAACACCGGGTTAACATCGGGTTAACACCGGGTTAGGTTAGGGAGTGAAGACTTCAATATATTGTCCTAGGCCAAGTCAAGGCCTAAGATGCAGTATAGAGAAAAGTGCTTTCGCCATCTTGTTTTTAAAAAGAAAGAATGTTGCAATTTTAAATTGGGCTGGTTCCCCTAGTTCATAAAATCCTACAGGTCATCTTGTAGTTTATGTCCTGTGGGTTTTATGTGTGAGACTGTGCATGGCTTAGGGTTAGGGTTAACATCGGGTTAACACCGGGTTAACATCGGGTTAACATCGGGTTAACACCGGGTTAACATCGGGTTAACACCGGGTTAACATCGGGTTAGGGTTAACATCGGGTTAACATGGGTTAACATCGGGTTAGGGTTAGGGTTAGGGTTAACATCGGGTTAACATCGGGTTAACACCGGGTTAACACCGGGTTAACACCGGGTTAGGGTTAGGGTTAACATCGGGTTAACATCGGGTTAACACCGGATTAGGGTTAGGGTTAACATCGGGTTAACATCGGGTTAACACCGGGTTAACACCGGGTTAACACCGGGTTAGGGTTAGGGTTAACATCGGGTTAACATCGGGTTAGGGTTAGGGTTAGGGTTAGGGTTAACACCGGGTTAACATCGGGTTAACATCGGGTTAACACCGGGTTAACACCGGGTTAACATCGGGTTAGGGTTAGGGTTAACATCGGGTTAACATCGGGTTAGGGTTAGGGTTAACACCGGGTTAACATCGGGTTAACATCGGGTTAACACCGGGTTAACATCGGGTTAACATCGGGTTAACATCGGGTTAGGGTTAGGGTTAACATCGGGTTAACATCGGGTTAACATCGGGTTAGGGTTAGGGTTAACATCGGGTTAGGGTTAGGGTTAGGGTTAACACCGGGTTAACATCGGGTTAACATCGGGTTAGGGTTAGGGTTAGGGTTAACACCGGGTTAACATCGGGTTAACATCGGGTTAACACCGGGTTAACACCGGGTTAACATCGGGTTAGGGTTAGGGTTAGGGTTAACATCGGGTTAACATCGGGTTAGGGTTAGGGTTAACACCGGGTTAACATCGGGTTAACATCGGTTAACATCGGGTTAACACCGGGTTAACATCGGGTTAACATCGGGTTAACACCGGGTTAACATCGGGTTAACACCGGGTTAACATCGGGTTAGGGTTAACATCGGGTTAACACCGGGTTAACATCGGGTTAGGGTTAGGGTTAACATCGGGTTAACATCGGGTTAACACCGGGTTAACATCGGGTTAACACCGGGTTAGGTTAGGGAGTGAAGACTTCAATATATTGTCCTAGGCCAAGTCAAGGCCTAAGATGCAGTATAGAGAAAAGTGCTTTCGCCATCTTGTTTTTAAAAAGAAAGAATGTTGCAATTTTAAATTGGGCTGGTTCCCCTAGTTCATAAAATCCTACAGGTCATCTTGTAGTTTATGTCCTGTGGGTTTTATGTGTGAGACTGTGCATGGCTTAGGGTTAGGGTTAACATCGGGTTAACACCGGGTTAACATCGGGTTAACATCGGGTTAACACCGGGTTAACATCGGGTTAACACCGGGTTAACATCGGGTTAGGGTTAACATCGGGTTAACATGGGTTAACATCGGGTTAGGGTTAGGGTTAGGGTTAACATCGGGTTAACATCGGGTTAACACCGGGTTAACACCGGGTTAACACCGGGTTAGGGTTAGGGTTAACATCGGGTTAACATCGGGTTAACACCGGGTTAGGGTTAGGGTTAACATCGGGTTAACATCGGGTTAACACCGGGTTAACACCGGGTTAACACCGGGTTAACACCGGGTTAACACCGGGTTAGGGTTAGGGTTAACATCGGGTTAACATCGGGTTAGGGTTAGGGTTAGGGTTAGGGTTAACACCGGGTTAACATCGGGTTAACATCGGGTTAACACCGGGTTAACACCGGGTTAACATCGGGTTAGGGTTAGGGTTAGGGTTAGGGTTAACACCGGGTTAACATCGGGTTAACATCGGGTTAACACCGGGTTAACATCGGGTTAGGGTTAGGGTTAGGGTTAGGGTTAACACCGGGTTAACACCGGGTTAACATCGGGTTAACACCGGGTTAACACCGGGTTAGGGTTAGGGTTAACATCGGGTTAACATCGGGTTAGGGTTAGGGTTAGGGTTAGGGTTAACACCGGGTTAACATCGGGTTAACATCGGGTTAACACCGGGTTAACACCGGGTTAACATCGGGTTAACACCGGGTTAGGGTTAGGGTTAACATCGGGTTAACATCGGGTTAGGGTTAGGGTTAGGGTTAGGGTTAACATCGGGTTAACATCGGGTTAGGGTTAGGGTTAACACCGGGTTAACATCGGGTTAACATCGGGTTAACACCGGGTTAACATCGGGTTAACATCGGGTTAACATCGGGTTAGGGTTAGGGTTAACATCGGGTTAACATCGGGTTAACATCGGGTTAGGGTTAGGGTTAACATCGGGTTAGGGTTAGGGTTAGGGTTAACACCGGGTTAACATCGGGTTAACATCGGGTTAGGGTTAGGGTTAGGGTTAACACCGGGTTAACATCGGGTTAACATCGGGTTAACACCGGGTTAACATCGGGTTAACATCGGGTTAACACCGGGTTAACACCGGGTTAACATCGGGTTAACATCGGGTTAGGGTTAGGGTTAGGGTTAACATCGGGTTAACATCGGGTTAGGGTTAGGGTTAACACCGGGTTAACATCGGGTTAACATCGGTTAACACCGGGTTAACACCGGGTTAACATCGGGTTAACATCGGGTTAACACCGGGTTAACATCGGGTTAACACCGGGTTAACATCGGGTTAGGGTTAACATCGGGTTAACACCGGGTTAACATCGGGTTAGGGTTAGGGTTAACATCGGGTTAGGGTTAGGGTTAACACCGGGTTAACATCGGGTTAGGGTTAGGGTTAACATCGGGTTAGGGTTAGGGTTAACATCGGGTTAACATCGGGTTAACACCGGGTTAACATCGGGTTAACACCGGGTTAGGTTAGGGAGTGAAGACTTCAATATATTGTCCTAGGCCAAGTCAAGGCCTAAGATGCAGTATAGAGAAAAGTGCTTTCGCCATCTTGTTTTTAAAAAGAAAGAATGTTGCAATTTTAAATTGGGCTGGTTCCCCTAGTTCATAAAATCCTACAGGTCATCTTGTAGTTTATGTCCTGTGGGTTTTATGTGTGAGACTGTGCATGGCTTAGGGTTAGGGTTAACATCGGGTTAACACCGGGTTAACATCGGGTTAACATCGGGTTAACACCGGGTTAACATCGGGTTAACATCGGGTTAACATGGGTTAACATTGGGTTAACATCGGGTTAACACCGGGTTAACATCGGGTTAACATCGGGTTAACACCGGCTTAACATCGGGTTAACATCGGGTTAACACCGGGTTAACATCGGGTTAACATGGGTTAACATTGGGTTAACATCGGGTTAACATCGGGTTAGGGTTAACATCGGGTTAACATGGGTTAACATCGGGTTAACATCGGGTTAGGGTTAACACCGGCTTAACATCGGGTTAACATCGGGTTAACACCGGGTTAACATCGGGTTAACATGGGTTAACATTGGGTTAACACCGGGTTAACATCGGGTTAGGGTTAACATCGGGTTAACATGGGTTAACATCGGGTTAACATCGGGTTAGGGTTAACATCGGGTTAACATCGGGTTAACATCGGGTTAACACCGGGTTAACACCGGGTTAACATCGGGTTAACATGGGTTAACATTGGGTTAACATCGGGTTAACATCGGGTTAACATCGGGTCAACACCAAGTTAACACCGGGTTAACATCGGGTTAACATCGGGTTAACACCGGGTTAACACCGGGTTAACATCGGGTTAACATCGGGTCAACACCGGGTTAACACCGGGTTAACATCGGGTTAACATCGGGTTAACACCGGGTTAACATCGGGTTAACACCGGGTTAACATCGGGTTAACACCGGGTTAACACCGGGTTAGGGTTAACACCGGGTTAACACCGGGTTAACACCGGGTTAACACCGGGTTAGGGTTAACACCGGGTTAACATCGGGTTAACATCGGGTTAACACCGGGTTAACACCGGGTTAGGGTTAACACCGGGTTAACATCGGGTTAACATCGGGTTAACACCGGGTTAACACCGGGTTAACATCGGGTTAACACCGGGTTAACACCGGGTTAACATCGGGTTAACACCGGGTTAACACCGGGTTAACATCGGGTTAACATCGGGTTAACACCGGGTTAACACCGGGTTAACATCGGGTTAACATCAATGAAATGAAACAATGAAACTATATGGAATCTATGAAAAGGTTGTGGGGGGGTCCCTGCTTCATCTCTCTCTCAACTAAGGGGTCCTGCACCTGAAAAAAAAAACGGAGTTAACCCTAATCCTAACCCGGTGTTAACCCTAATCCTAACCCGATGTTAACCCGGTGTTAACCCTAATCCTAACCTGATGTTAACCCGGTGTTAACCCTAATCCTAACCTGATGTTAACCCGGTGTTAACCCTAATCCTAACCCGATGTTAACCCGGTGTTAACCCGATGTTAACCCGATGTTAACCCTAACCCGATGTTAACCCGGTGTTAACCCGGTGTTAACCCGGTGTTAACCCTAATCCTAACCTGATGTTAACCCGGTGTTAACCCTAATCCTAACCCGATGTTAACCCGGTGTTAACCCGATGTTAACCTGATGTTAACCCGGTGTTAACCCGATGTTAACCCTAACCCGATGTTAACCCTAACCCGATGTTAACCCTAACCCGATGTTAACCCGATGTTAACCCGATGTTAACCCTAACCCGATGTTAACCCTAACCCGATGTTAACCCTAACCCGATGTTAACCCGATGTTAACCCGATGTTAACCCGATGTTAACCCTAACCCGATGTTAACCCGGTGTTAACCCGATGTTAACCCTAACCCGATGTTAACCCGGTGTTAACCCGGTGTTAACCCGGTGTTAACCCGATGTTAACCCGATGTTAACCCTAACCCTAACCCTAACCCGGTGTTAACCCGGTGTTAACCCGGTGTTAACCCGATGTTAACCGGATGTTAACCCGATGTTAACCCTAACCCTAACCCTAACCCGATGTTAACCCGATGTTAACCCGATGTTAACCCGGTGTTAACCCGGTGTTAACTTGGTGTTAACCCGATGTTAACCCGATGTTAACCCGGTGTTAACTTGGTGTTAACTTGGTGTTAACCCGATGTTAACCCGATGTTAACCCGATGTTAACCCGGTGTTAACCCGGTGTTAACTTGGTGTTAACCCTAACCCTAACCCTAACCCGATGTTAACCCGATGTTAACCCAGTGTTAACCCGATGTTAACCCGATGTTAACCCTAACCTGGTGTCAACCCGGTGTTAACCCGGTGTTAACCCGGTGTTAACCCAATGTTAACCCTAACCCTAACCCGATGTTAACCCGATGTTAACCCGATGTTAACCCGATGTTAACCCGGTGTTAACCCGATGTTAACCCGATGTTAACCCGATGTTAACCCGGTGTTAACCCGATGTTAACCCGATGTTAACCCTTACCCATTCAACTTTTTTATTTAAACACTTGAACCCTAGCGTCCATATTTGGAGAACTTTAGCCAAAAATAGCAGATCTACAATCTCACAATGCATCGCAACACGAGGCGTTGTGGGCTTGTAGATTGGCTATTTTCGGCAAAGATTTTTAGTGTAGAGGGGGAAAAGAGCAGACCAAGTACCAAGTGAAAGTTCAAGTTTATTAGGTAATGACGGTTCAAGTGGTTAAATATCTGAAAACACAAATTGACATGAATCCAAAATACACTGATGATTGTGCTGTCAAACAATGAAACTATATGGAATCTATGAAAAGGTTGTGGGGGGATCCCTGCTTCATCTCTCTCTCAACTAAGGGGTCCTGCACCTGAAAACATTGAAGACCCCTGAGCTAAAGTATAACATAATTCCAGGTGTTGATGGGTTAATAATTTAGGCCAACATCAGTAAGAGGCAGGGACGTGCTGGGCCCCTGATTCAGCCCGGGAAAAAGAGTTGGAGAGAGTTTTTTTTTTTTTTTGTTATATTTCGTCGTTGTCGGGTGGAAACCTTGTATGTCCAAAACCGTTTGTTTTGTATTTATCATTTTAAAAATGATTTAAACTAGTGAAAACAGCCGATCTACAAGCACACAACACCTCACGGTGCGAGGCGTTGTGTGCTCGTAGATCGGCTGTTTTCACTACTTTTGTGCGACGGCCTTGTAGCCTATGATGAAGTAGGGCTTTGCTTTGCGAAAATATTTATACATTTGAAACTTGGAGATACGAGGTTTCTGCCCGACAGTGACGATTTACTTTGTTGGCCGCACAGCCCCCAAAATGGAACGAAGGCCGACATTTCATTTTTAATTTTTTCCTAATGGCCGGCCTGGACTGGCCAGGAATGAACCGGCCGTTCGGGAGTTGTCCCGCTTTCCCCAATGGCCAGCACGTCCCTGGTAAGAGGCCACAACATGCTACAACTCCCTGTGTATGAGTCTGGTGCGGTGTGTGTTTTTGTGTACAGTAAACGTTTCAGAGCCAGCGTGAAGCAGCAGTGCAGGACAACGTTGTCCTGTCCTCAGACATTTCCCTTGTGTTCCCACTGAAGCAGTACAACACCATGTATCTATCACTGTCATGTCAACACAGCACCCAGCTGCCCCTGCTCTGTGTGTGTGTGTGTGTGTGTGTGTGTGTGTGTGTGTGTGTGTGTGTGTGTGTGTGTGTGTGTGTGTGTGTGTGTGTGTGTGTGTGTGTGTGTGTGTGTGTGTGTGTGTGTGTGTGTGCGTGCGTGCGTGCGTGTGTGTGCGTGTACGCGGTGGTAAAGACAATTAGGTGAGAGAGAGAGAGATAATTTGAAGTTGTAGAGGTAGTAGGTACTGGCCAGTGGTGAAAAGTATAACGTTTTAAATAATATCAACACTGTATCAAGTATCAACACTGCAATGTAGAAATAATCCGCTGCAAGTAAAAGTCCAGAATTCAGAGTTTACTTGACTAAAAGAACAAAAGTATTGGTATCAAAATGTACTTAAAGTACCAAAAGTAGAACATTATGAAGATTGTCCCATTTCAAGTATTCAAATGTTAAAAAAAATCTTTTGAAAAATAGACAATCTACAAGCTCACAATGTGTCGCATCGCGACACATTGTGAGCTTGTAGATCGTCTATTTTCAAATAGCCGAAATGTACAATAAATGGGCTGAAGTTGTTAATGTATTTTTTGTAATAATAAACAAAATCTACAAAGTAACTAGTAACTAAAGTTTTCAAATAAACGCAGTAGAGTAAAAGTACAATATTTTGGATCCGATATGTAGTGGAGTAGAAGTAAAAGTATATTGGAAATTGGAATTACTCAAGTACATCTACTTAGTTACCATCAGCTACTCCCAGACTCCCAGAGTATTCGAGACCCCACATAAACAACTCGACTCCTCCTCGTCCAAATATAGAAACCTTTTATTTTACAATTTCAGCAAAAAAATATGTTACAATTCCAGTTGAGTTGTACACAGCATGTTAAATATCTAAATGCACTTTTACAGTCATAATGTCAGTAGAAAAAATATCGGGTAATTTTTCATGACATACAAAATGTACACTTTCAATGTACACACCAAAGGTTACACACAGGTGTACACAACATTGTGTGAGCGGCCGCCGCCGCCGCCGGCTTTAAACGATATAAACCTTTTCCCTCTTCTTATAAAAGTGTTTATGTTTTGTCTCCGTTTTGCTGAAACGTGATCCTGTGATGCCAGATAATGGAAAAACATCACCCCATAAAAACACCACAGTTGAAATAAAAAGTGTGATTTAAAAAAATAAGAAGAAATAAAAAAAAATGTATTTCACATGTGCAATGGACAGCTTCATATGACTGAAAAAGAAAAGCATGTTGAAAAAAAGAAAAAAAAGAAAAAAAAAGAAAACAATATTGTACTAAATGCTTTCAGGTTGAGGAGCTGATTACGTTTGGAAACATTTGATAATTATATTCCCTCACATTGCACAGTGAATAGTCGTGCCGAACCAGACTGTTAGCTTCCACACTGTTTAAATCGTCACTGTCGAGCGGGAAACCTTGTATCTCCAAATTTCAAATTTGTACGTTTCTTTGTAAAGTAAAGCCCTGCTTCATCACACAAGAGTAGTGAAAATAGCCAATCAACAAGCACACAACGCCTCGCGGCGCGAGGCGTTGTGTGCTTGTAGATCGGCTATTTTCACTATTTTAAATCGTTTTTAAAATGATGAATAACAAAACGAACGGTTTCCACCCGACAACGATGAAATGCGACAGACGATCTGAAACACGATCCGAGGATAAAGCGGACGCAAAGCCTCCTCCGCGCTCACGCTTCGCCTTTACGATCGCGCAAATTCGTCCCAATATAAATCCAAATAATCGAAGCTTGCTGCTTATCAGTAAACGGAAATTCAAAAATAAAACGTAAACATATTTTTAAATGGATTTCCGTGAAAATAAATGACAAACAGACGACAGCTTCCGTTCTTGGTTTACGGAAGGTGTTAGTTACACAGAGACTATACGGTAATGCATATAGATTGTGTAATAGTTGTCTGGCTACGCGAGACTGCACAGTGAAGTACCCCATTCTGATGCATTAGACCAGTGGTTCTCAACCTTTTCCGGCCGCGACCCTCCAATATAATCATATTTGAACTGGAGAACCCCCAAAAAATAACCGTATCAATTGTTTTATATCTGGGACGCCCGATCTACACTTAACTCTGAACAACCTTTTTCCCCAGGAGTGCAAAACCACAATGGAACTTCTTTTCTTTTCTTAAAAAGAGTAGCATAGATTAAGATCACACATAATGACTGATGTATTAAACTGCCAGAAAACTAAATGCAGCATTCTAGAGAACAGGGATTTTAAAATAGATTTACACTGCTGTGTTTGTTGTTTGTTGGTCAAAAAACAAAGCATAAGTCTCACTGAATACGTATCCCAGAGTCAAACAGAACAAAAGGAAGCAGTTTAAAAGAATATAATAAGACAAATAAATTAAAACATCAAGGGATATGAATTAGGAACCATAAAACAGCGATGGATTATGATCTACCTTTATAGCTTTGTTCTTTAGTTTTTTTTATATTCTCGTCCTAAACCAACAGACCAACTCAATCTGCGTTTTACACAAGTAAAACGCAGATTGAGTCAAAGTCACCCTTTGGTTCATGGGTGGAAGTTTGCCCTGCGTGCTACGTCAACAGACCCCGATTCCATCAATTCCCTCATTTTGAATAACATTGAAATTCCAAGCAGAAACGTCATTGAATCGTCTTCGTCAAAACTTCCCGCACGTTTCGGACCGGAGAGGGAACACAGCCAATACTGACAGATGGTCCAAACTGTGGTGGATAGTGACTGAGTGCATTTATCCAAGTACTTTACTTAAAGGACAACTTTGTTTTTTTACAATAAGGGTTCATATTTTAGATTATAATTAGAGAAAAGAAAAAGTGAGTGTTAACATGTTTTAATTTACTTCGTTCTATTGTTTTATCGCGTTTACTGTGCTAAAACGTGGGGCATGCGTACGCATGAGGGCATGCGTACAAGTGGCTAAATATGTCTTTTTAGACACAATAAGCCAGCAGTTTCTTTATTGCTATTTACAGTAACACTTCTAGCCCCCATAACCCTCTAAGGCCCAAATATAGAAATACTTGAAATAAAAAATTGAAAAAAATCAGATGGTGTTGTAGGAGTCCTAATAAGAGGAAAATGTAATGTTCTTTTCAAAAAAATGTTTTTGTAAGGTTTTATAGCCATAAATCATAAATCATAAACCATGCTCTAATTTACATATGGGGGATATTTTTCACAATAATAACATATGTACATGTTCTAGACATTCTGATGATCACCAAAAAAAATAGTACAGGCATTTTACTTATGTTTTTGTGGGGAATAGCTTCCATGAAAAAGTGAGATGTTGTTCGTCAAAACTCTGGAATGTCAGCGGGTGTGGCGGGTGTGAATGTCAGCCCCTGTGGGGGGTATTTATATGCAAATATTGTGGCCAATGGCATTGTAATACTAAACAATAGAATCCAATGGTGATGTTTAGGTGGTAGGGGGAGCTAAAATAAAATTATTTAAACCTTTTTTTGGATAAAATACAAACGTTGTAATATTACAACAGTGGGACTTAGAGGGATAAGTCACATCCAATGATGAAAGGTTGCGTTGTATCTTGGGAATGGGCTTATTCTGTGTAAAATGACATATTTAGCCACTTGTACGCATGCCCCCAACCACTGAAATAAGAATCTCTAAAACAATAGAAAGAAGTGAATGGATTCATTTTAACATTCATCTTTTATATTCTTTAATTACAATCTAAAATATGAACCCTTGTTGTAAAAAACTAAAGTTGTCCTTTAAAGTAGGAGAATACTAGAATACTCAAACACTATCAGCCTCCCTCGGGGGAACAGGTCCTTCAGAAAGTGATATGTTTTTTGGTTAAAACACGTTTTGTAATTTAAAGCTCTGTATTCTGATAGTAAGAGTTTTTGTTCGGTAGCAGAGGTCTCTCCGTCACTCCAAAGTAGAGCTTTTTAACACTTATTTTAACGAAAAGCTCACTTGGACCAGTGGTTCTCAAAGTGAGGTTCAGGGACTCTCAGGGGTCCTTGAGGGGGTTCTACATTGAGCCTTACAGGTCTGTAACTCTGACAGTGTACAAATGGAACCAAATGGGTTCATTTGGTTCCATTTGTACACTGTCAGAGTTAAGGGGATCCTTCAAATGTAAAGGTTTGAGAAACACTGACTTAAAGCCCCTTCTCCACAAACGGGCCGAACCAGAACTAGAACCAAGAACTTTTAAGAACTAAGTTCCGGGTACCAAGTTCTGCTTACGTTTCCATATAACCAGACCTAACCCGGAAGGTCCCAAAAAAGAGCAACAGCGCTGTTCCCAGAACCTCGTCTGAAACCGGGCCGTGTGCTATGGAAACAAAACCAGAACAAAAAAATAATAATGGGTTCATGTTAGTGATGCCACCAAATATTCGGCCACCAAATTTGTTCGTCCGAAAAGCATTAAAGATGCATTTTCGGTTTTCGTCCAAATAGTTTTTAACGCCGAATAGTATATCACAGAATAGTGTGAAGAATAGGGGTCTACTATTAATCTCTCAAAATCACCATTATGGAACCATAATGGTGATTATTATTTAAGTTGGGTTTTGCCATAATCATGTCTTTTGCCATAATCAGGTAGCTTTACAACAGGTACAGTAATGACAGCAATGGTACAAATTGGTAATAAAGAAATAAATCATATACAGTACATATATGTTAATCATATTCGGCTATTCGGTTTTTGGCCAAGTGTTCCCTATATTCGGTATTCGGTTTCGGACAAGAATTTTTCTTTCGGTACATCCCTAGTTCATGTTCTGGAAGGTTCTGGTTCCACCTCGCCGTGGAAAAGGGTCTTTAGACCACCTTCAAAAGTCACCCCTATTGCTCACTGCATGTATCATGCGCATGGGCGTCACAAGGGGTAGGAAAGTGGGACTGAGATACCAGGGCCCAAGGTGGAGGGGCCCTAGTAACTTTAGCTATTGAAAAATAGCAGATATACAAGCTCACGAGCTTGTAGATCTGCTATTTTTGAAAAGTCGTGCAAATGTGTTCAAATCTTTGAATATGTATTTTTTTTGTGACTCAAATTTTGCTTTTGGGGGGGTCCCTGGAACTAAATATTTTGAGATGGGGGTCCGTGGCCAAATTCATATCATTTTGGGGGTCCTTCACATGAAAAAGTTAATTTGAGCATCACTGACATGGAAATATGGGTTTCTTGCACACAATTTTTCAAAAATAGCAGATCTACAAGCTCACAGCGCGGCACCGAGTGCCGCGCTGTGAGCTTGTATATCTGCTATTTTTCAATAGTTAACATGCATGGGGGGCCCACAGTGAATGCTTGTACCCAGGGCCCAGAGTTTGGTGTGACGCCCCTGATCATGCGTTTGGAGTGCTACTGTATTTTTCCAGACCCTCCCCCTCGGGGCAGCAGCAGCAGCAGCAGATGCCCGTCTGCCATCGACCACAGAGGCTCTTCCTGCCTGGTGGCACCGAGGCGCTCCACTTGCGCAGCGAACCGTTGCCCCGAGAGGTGAGGACGACCCGAAGAGCAAAACTTTGAGTAAAAACCAGCTGGTTTTAGTCCATTAAGACCTGGTATTGGCTTATACTTTAGCCATTGAAAAACAGATAGCGCTTGTAGATCTGCTATTTTTTTTGAGAAATCGTGAACATGTGTGCAAATCTTTGAATATATATATTTTTAAAGTGAACGTTTGTAAGCCACTGACATTTTTCAAAAACCTTCGAAGGATTATTTAGACGACACTTATAGAATCGGGTCAAACATATCGTCACTGTCGGGCAGAAACCTCGTATCACCAAGTTTCAAAGTTTTTATTTTCGCGAAGTAAAGCCCTGCTTCATCACACAAGGCCGTCGCACAAAAGTAGTGAAAACAGCAGATCTACAAGCACTACAAGCGTGCTTATAGATCGGCTGTTTTCACTAGTTTTGTTATTTTTTTTAAATGATAAAAACGAACAGTTTCCACCTGACAACGACGATTTTCAAAGACACATTTTCAAGATTGTTTCAAAAGTAGCAAATCTACCAGCTCGCATCGCGGCACTCAGTGCCGCACCGCGAGCTGGTAGATAGATCTGCTATGATGGATAAAGTAATAATGCGTTAGCGGTCTTACTGGGTTAGTCACTGCAGCGCCTCGGGAAGTCTTGACCCCCCCGTAGGAAAACGCTGTCCTGTTTACCTGCTGCGCCATCTGTGGCGCACGCACGCCGCTATAGCCGCGACTCCCGTGCACGCGCGCAGTGTGACCTTCATTAGCAGGACAGACAACAAAACAGCCACTGGCTTCTTCACCAAACACAGAGAGAGAGAGAGAGAGAGAGACAGACGGAGAGAAACAGAGTCAGAGTCAGAGAGGCTGTGAGGCTAGGTTGGCAGTGAGATCACATCAAACTCCAATAAAGCTTCAGGGCTGAAAGGGAGAACATTTCTGTTTTTTGTTTTTTTTAATAGACGTGTAGATCAGTCAATGCCAATTTATTCCGTATCCTGTATTTATCGCGCAGGGAAAGAAAAGCTTTCTTCCATTTGATGCGTTGCCAAACCTTCAGCGTTGGAAGACGTAGAATGCAATTTTGATTGTTTTGTTCTAATAAGCCCTCTAGAGATCAGCCTCCCTCACGCATGTTTGAGATTCCTTCATTTAACCGGCTGATACTTCATTTCTCACTGTGTGTGTCGGTGAATCAAACTTCAACGTCATTTGCGATTGAATTAACAAAAACCTCTTGTTTTTTTGGACAAAACAAGAAGGTAGATGAATCGATTTTCACCCGGGGGAGACGGAACGCGATGCAACCACCGTCTGTCTCTCCGCTAGGACCAGAAGAACCAAAAACAAACGATCAAAGAACATTTCATATTTAAACCGAACAAAAAACTAAACAACTAAAATCAAATCACGTGAGAGCCATGGAAAAAAAAACACAAAGAAAAAACAACAGAGATTCAAAACAAGTCGAGACAAACACACCTACGTTAAAAAAACACGTTTAAAAAAATGCCCCGTCGCTACAAAACGGTGGTGTTTCGGGTGGAGTTATACAGGAAAGGTCTCGTCAGATTGTGAATGGCACATAAATAAAGCCCCTATCAGAGTCGGTACCGCGGTGAAGAGCTATCCACCGCGGTGTAGTCTTTTTGAGTCATAAAACTACAACGTTACGTCATTCCTCGCGGTGAAGAGCTTTCCACCGCGGGTCCCGACACATCTCTCTGTTTTTACTTTCAGACAGATAGGCTCTTCACCCCCTTCACTGGTTGGTCGACCTGGACCAGTCAGTCACGGTGAATAGGACCGTGACTGACTATGATGGCCTCCACTTATTTTCTCACTTTAGGTGGATAGCTTTACACCTAAAATTTGCAATATGCTCTTCACCTTGGACTCTGATAGGGGCTTCCAACAGGGCAGCGGATAACAGCTTCAAGGCAGGAACAAACACCGTGGTTAAATATAGTCTCTTTAGCTCTATTCACAGCCTCCGAAAAACACAACGATATTAGTGTTGGTTTAGAAACCCTTACAGGAATCAGAGATATATTAAAATAAAAACACTGTCTCTGAATCCATAGACCAGGGATGGAGGGGGGTATCGTTGATAGAGACTGCATTAAACAGCCTTTTATGGTCAAAATTGAAACAAAGTCCATCAGCTTGCAAGAATTCCACTTGATTTAGGGTCAATGGAAATACAAATCCTGTCACTTCTTCAAAGACAGCTTCTCAGTAGTTCCCTTTAAACGTTTAAAGATCAATTGATTACATTTAGACCTGGAACACATTATTAATTTAACCATTATTTTATCAACTATTGAAAAGTATCAGATCTACAAGCTCACAGCGCCGCGCGGCACCCTTGTAGATCTGCTATTTTTGAGAGATCGTGAAAATCTGTGGTCAGGTCTATTTTTGACCCGATTCAATAAATGTCTTCAAAATCGTTTTTTTTTTTTTTTTTTTTTATGTTCCTGTGTCAGTGGTTCTCAAACGTTTTCCATGTCAAGGACCTCCAAAATGATATGTACTTGACCGAGGACCCCCCCATCTCAAAATATGTTGTTCCAGGGACCCCCCAGAAGCAAATATTTGAGTTAGAAATGTTCGCTTGAGAAAAAAAATATATATTCAAAGACTTGCCAAAAAATGACAATATTTTTCATAAATAGCAGATCTACAAGCGCTCAGCTGAGCTTGTATATCTGCTATTTTTTAATAGTTACCAAGTGCAAAATAATGGTTAAAGTCGTTCCAGGTCTTAATGGGTAAAAAACAAAACAAAAGAAAAAACACAAAAAAAAACCCCTCTAATTTAATTGCAGAATATTGCCAGTGTTTGAAGGATTGATTGAATTAAAAGTGCGCTGACCCCCCCTCCCCCTCCCCTCCCCCCCAGCCCTGGACCGTACACGGAGCAGGTGAAAGAGACCCAGGCCAAACCATGCCTGACCCGCTCTACTCTTCTCCTTCCAACAAGGCACTAGAAAGTTCATTCAAGTTTATCACCAAGAGTGCTTTATGCATTTAAAAAAAGAAAAACACCACCACCACTCTCTCTGGGCGAACCGGTCTAGACTCCACAGCCCCACAGGCACGTGCACACATAGACATCAAAGGGGGCTTGAGCCCCTGCCTTTTTATCAGTCTGTAAAAAAGCGCCCTCTCCAGACCAGGAATGCAGTTTTTACTATGGTGAAAGAAATGCAAATTCCCCCTTTCCATGCCATACCTGAAGGCAGCATTCAAGAGAATTTGCCTTTTTTCCCTTCTTTTTCTTTTGCCTTTTTCCAACCTCTCCTGAACTTGAATGCAGCATCTTATGTTGAAAGAATTTCCCTCTCTGTGTAGAAATCCATGCCGTTACGCCACATCTCCAGTATCGACTTGATTATACTTAGTTCAGTGTGGTATCAAGTACCGTAAATAGCCGACCTCTGCGACGAGTTGTGAGCTTGGAGGTCTGCTATTTTCGATATTTCCACCAAAAGGCCCTTTTAGAAATGTCAGCCCCTGCCTCTCTAACATTCTATGCACCTCCCTGCATTGCAGCCCCGCGACGAATTCATAAAACCCATTAGGTATAAATTAATTACTTATATTTCAGGCCCTGCTGACCAGCATTTCTCTCGCCGTCTGCGGTCAGGATAT
>NC_137826.1:54780777-54803277 GCF_963921795.1 Nannobrachium achirus
TTTAAACACCGAAAATATCGTCCGTGTCAACACCGCGGTTATCGGTAACACCGTTTCAACCACCATTGCGTGTCTTGTCGTCTTGTGAGCACTCAGTAGCAGCCAATGCTACCTCAAGCTACAACAACAACAACCATCCGACCATATTAAAAATTCAGCTTTGTAAAAAAGCAACAACACTGTTAGTGTTACAACAGCCCTGCGTTTTCTTGTTTGGCTAATCGTTGTTTTTCCACCTACTGCGCGCTGTGACATTATAAAGCCACTACTAGTCTCCTGGAACGTGCCCTGCGAGTGGGGACGAGACATCATGCAGTCTGATGGGCTGTGCCTCGCCCCGTGGATGATCCGTTGATTCTGAATCTGTTCTCGACACTCCCACACAAGGAACAGCTCCCGGCCTCCCACGATTGAGAACCGAATCCCATCATTCATTTAAAAGAGCTGTTCAAAAGAGCGGAATCGTTGGCGAACGTCACATCTGTACTGCGCTCCTCGCGGCAGAGCAGAGCAGCGGATGTGTTTTCTTTTTATTTAACGGTGTTATCGGGGTGCAAGTAAAGTACTGTTGCAACCCATCGTTTACATGTTGAAAAATGATCATATTTTCAAACATTTTGAATGTTTGAAATAATTTTTCAAGTATAAAGTTGTCAAATATGCAAGTCATTTTCTTTGTATATTTAGGTTATGCGTCATATCTGCCATTTGAAACTTCATAGCCTAAAAGCCAAACAGAAATGTAATTGTAAACGACAAAGACACAATTCAATTGTTAATCACAATTATTTAAGTGACAATTAATCGTCATGTAAAATGTCATAATCGTGACAGCCCTAGTACACATTTTGTTTCGATGTTTTTTTTTTTTTGTATTGTATTGAATGAGAATATTGTATTGTGAACACTTCTGCTTTGGCAATGTAAACGCATGTTTTCTCATGCCAATAAAGCCCTTTGAATTGGATTGCATTGAAATGAATCAAGGGCACGGAGCAATAATGATACTTGATGAAAAATAAAAACTTGGATCAGGTCCACCGAGACACATTCAGTTGCACACAAGATTTATTCTAAAAATGCAATCTCCACCATTTGCGAGATAGGATAAAAATAAAACAAAACAAACTACACAATTGCAAAATGATATCCCTTCTCAGCTGTCATCGTAAGAAAGGGACGTGCTGGCCATTGGGAAAAGCGTGACAACTCCCGAACGGCCGGTTCATTCCCGGCCGGTCCAGGCCGGCCATTAGGAAAAATAAATAAATACAATGTCAGCCTTTGTTCCATTTTGGGGGCTGGGCGGCCAACAAAGTCAATCGTCACTGTCGAGCAGAAACCTCGTATCTCCAAGTTTCAAATTTGTACATTTTTTCGCAAAGCAAAGCCCTGCTTCATCATACAAGGCCGTCGCACAAAAGTAGTGAAAACAGCAGATCTACAAGCACACAACGCCTTGCGGTGCGAGCCGTTGTGTGCTTGTAGATCGGCTGTTTTCACTAGTTTAATGAATTTTTTAATTATAAATACAAAACAAACGGTTTTGGACATACAAGGTTTCCACCCGACAATGACAAAAATAGAACTCATGTAATTGGCCCACTGGCTTGTCACTTGTCATGATCTGAAATGGCAAATCTTTGAGTAGCAGCAGCGCTATAGAGAGAGATATCTCTCTATAGCGCGCAATGAGGGCCTCTGCAACTCTTTTTCCCAGGCTGAATCAGGGGCCCAGCACGTCCCTGTCATAAGACCTACACTTAAAAAGAAAACAATCATGTTGAAGAAGACAGCATCGCCACCATGGTGAATTGATATGTTCACTGATGAATTGCACGGAGCCATTTTCTTTCTCCAGATAATTATAGGCCTCTGTGTGTGTCTCAGTGTCTGCACATCAATCTGTGTGCTACTGTCTGGTGTCTGAGCTGAGGGAAAGCTGCAGGGCCGGTGCTAATGCAACCAGAGGAGACTAAATGTGCTCCTACATACAGTATATATTAGATTTGCTGCCCCCATATGAGCCTGGGCGCTCTCTTTATAGGTCCTCAAATACGGCCCTATTGAAAGGCCACGATGCCAACATGGTTACCTGAGGTGACCGGGTTTTTGCTGCCCGTGCACCCAAGTTGTGGAACGCACTGCCAGTGCACCTTAGGTTAGCAGCTTCTCTGCCACTTTTTAGAACGGGTACACATTATTGTGTATCATTATTTTATGTTTTAACTATTGAAAAATAGAAGATATACAAGCTCACAGCGCGGCACCGAGTGCCGCACTGCAAGCTCTTCTTCGACTGATCTAAAAGGATCATTCTCTCAACCCTTTGAACCGGAAGTACTTCTGGTAGCTTTTCAGACTTTTTAGCCAGAGACCCGTTCACTTTCATTGTAGGAGGAGGCGTTAGCATAGCATCTGTCCGTGATGTTTTCGATCAGAAAAAAGTTGACATGGGCGCTGCATACGGAGTGGATTACATTCGCTTACCTCGGCGTGCACGGATCGTGCACGCGAAGCACACGGGGGGGAAGATGCCCACGGCAAAATCCCCACTATATGCCAATGCAGACTGAGACAATTCGCCGGTGAGTAAACAACGGCCGATGATGATGATGCGGTAAAAAGAATGACGTTACGTTGGATCTCGCTGATGGTCTTGTAAAATGAATGCTGTCTCAGATCATAATACAATAATAGAAAATTCCGGCTAGTCCACCGACAGCCATTCTGGGCAGGCTGTGAAGGTGTGAATTGACAGATGCCAAAAAGAAGGGTTTTGTGATTTTAATTATACATATAATATACTGTATTTTATAGGGCATGTCATGTGGTCTACCTGCACAGCCTTTGTGATCTACTGGCAGTCCTGCTGTAAGGTGTTGTAAACCGTGTAACAGTGAGGGTTGTGTACCTTTCTGTATCTCCACAGCTGGTTGCCCTTCATGCCATGGCAGTCGTACAGGGTGGTAAAGCATGTAACAGTGAGGGTCGTGTACCTTTCTGTATCTCCACAGCTGGTTGCCCTTCATGCCATGGCAGTCGTACAGGGTGGTAAAGCATGTAACAGTGAGGGTCGTGTACCTTTCTGTATCTCCACAGCTGGTTGCCCTTCATGCCATGACAGTCGTACAGGGTGGTAAAGCATGTAACAGTGAGGGTTGTGTACCTTTCTGTATCTCCACAGCTGGTTGCCCTTCATGCCGTGACAGTCGTACAGGGTGGTAAAGCATGTAACAATGAGGGTCGTGTACCTTTCTGTATCTCCACAGCTGGTTGCCCTTCATGCCGTGACAGTCGTACAGGGTGACAGGGCTGTTGTGGGAGATGGCGTCGAAGCAGACCTTCTTGGTGTGCATGGGGTCGCCCACCCGGATGTCCTCCCTCCAGCCGAACGTGAACACCTGCAGAGAACACAATGGATGAGTACAGCAACTTGCAATGGGCCTGGTGTACAAGATACACTACACCACTAAGATACCCATGTACCTGGCAAAATACTCTATAAACGTTAAGGATGTCCACAATTACAACACCAGAGGCAGCGCCACAGATCACGTTCAACCCAGAGTAAACTCAAACAAAGGGTCAAACTTGTTCTTCTGCTATACCACCAAAATGTGGAACGTCCTACCTAAGGCCTTAAAGGAGTGTGGTTCCCTAGCATCCTATACAATCGCCCTGAGAAACCACTTACAGGCGGCAGCCATTCGCAACTGGCAATAACGAACCTAGCCCAGCCTCTCCTGACCCTTCTTTGTATTTACCTACTGTATATATTTTTTGCAATTTTTTATTTTTATTTTTTTTACTTTTTCAATGTTATATGAGATACTTCAATGGTTTCCTATGGAAATAAGCTTAGTCTTTTCTAGGATCTCCTTTTAGTAGACCTTGTAGCCTACCAGTGAACTGTACCGGGCATTTCGGGCATTTATTTTTTCTTTTTTTTTTACTTCCTTCTAGCTACTAGGCATGATTGCGATCGCGAAATTGCATCTTTGACCCCCATAACAACCCCATCTTTAAAACATGGCAGCCATGTTTGTTTACATTTGAAGAAAACATAATGACATTTCATTATTTTTATGACATTTTAGGTGACGATTAATTGTCACACAAATAATTGCGATTAAGGAACACTGGAGCATATGAATGAAATGCATATTTCTGTTCAGCTTTCAAGTTGCACAGGACAGATACAGTCTGACATCAAATAACCTAAATATACGAAGGAATGACTGGCATATTTAATAACTTTATTCTTTACACGTTTATAGTGGAAATAGACAATCTACAAGCTTGTAGATCTGATATTTCCACTACTTTTTTAAAGTGTTTGAAACTATATGAACATATCTCTCTCAACATGGAAATGATTATGCAAAATAATAACCTCAAATAATTGCGACTAGACAAGTATGTAATAAGTGACACAATACTTTGGCCGCACAAGATAGACTTTTGTTTTTAGAACCACTTAAAGGTGATACACCATGCATTTAAAAAGTATTTATGTCATATTGCTTATGTCCCAAAAACGTTTTTCAAAAGGTTCGAGGCTAAATTACCACTCCTGAATAGAGAGCCTCTCATTTTTGAATGGCTCTCAGAGCATTTCAGCTGCAGTACCACCTTTGGCCTGAACCAAAATTGTTATTTTTATTTTATGATGACGTCACAATCGGCAGATGACGTCACAATCGGCAGCAAATCTGGATAGCCTGTTTTGAGAACCCGTGGGATACTTTTAACCTTCGCCTTCTCAAAACCAGAGAAAGACACAACGGTCAGAAATGGGACTTTGTGAGGATAGAAGGTGCTAGTGGGACCCCAAAAAAAGGTTCTAAAATAGGGAAAGTGAAATTTCATGGTGTATCACCTTTAAAGCAGTACTGTATTGACCTTGCACTGCTTATCATTTTTGTGCCGTGTTCTGAGGAAAGTAAATGCAAAAAAAAAATCGATCGTAGCGAATCAGTGAATGGCTGAGAGAAAGGGACACAAACAACAAAGCGATATTCTGCATAAACCAAGGTTCATCTGAGGCCGACGAACACATAGGAACGTCTCTTTCTTTACCACGACCTTCCTGTTAGGGGACGGCGTTATTCATAACTCATAGTATCCAGAGACCCAATTAACTCATTTAGAACGGGTACACATTATTGTGTATTATTATTTTATGCTTTAACTATTGAAAAATAGCAGATATATACAAGCTCACAGCGCGGCACCGAGTGCCGCGCTGCGAGCTTGTAGATCTGCTATTTTTGATAAATCGTGAAAATTAGAATTTTGACCCGAAGTGTCTTTTGAATCCTTCTATGTTTTTTTTTTAAAAACCTATGTTTCTATGTCAGCAATCTGGCCAGCCATCGTCAAAGAAAAGGTCCTTTTCACTTAACTGCAGCTCAGTCAGTCTGTTCTTGAGAGACTACTATGTCAGTGGTTCTCAAACTTTTTCATGTGAAGGACCCCCAAACTGATATTTATTTGGCCACGGACCCCCTATCTCAAAATATCTAGTTCCAGGGACCCCCCCAGAAGCAAAATTTGAGTTACAAACGTTCGCTTTGAAAATACATATATTCAAAGATTTGCACACCTTTTCACGACTTTTTCAAAAATAGCAGATCTACAAGCTCACAGCGCGGCACTCGGTGCCGCGCTGTGAGCTTGTATATCTGCTATTTTTCACTGGTTAAAGCATTCAATAATTCTAGGCCTAAATGGGTTAATATTCCACGTTTGCTTTGATAAATTACAAGGGACATTACTGTGAGTGCATCAGGACTGCCTGCTCTTTCCAACCAAGTAGGCTGAACCCGAGGCCGTGGCCTGCCGTCAACCCAGTTCACCTGGAAAGTCCGCCGTGGACGCGAAGGTCGAGAGTGGGAACGGCTACAAAGGATGGGACGATAATCGTTATTTATTATAGTTTATCGTGATGAAAAAAACACTAATTTATATGTATTGTGAAATAGTCCACCGTCATGCACTGGGATCAATTCAACCTTTCCCTGTAGATCTGCTATTTGTTGGCAAATGCCATAAAATCACCCAGGATAATGGATGTTGGGGATATTTTGATTATTACATTATCGAATTGTATTCCATTGACTTGCATAATTGGGGTACTTGTGTCATATTTTCACGACTTTTCAAAAATAGAAGATCTACAAGCTCGCAGCGCGGCACTCAGTGCTGCGCTTCTGTGAGCTTGTAGATCTGCTATTTTGCAATAGCTAAAGTATAAAATAATTAAGGCCCCTCCACCTTGAGCCCTGGTAACTCAGTCCCACTTTTCCCCCCCTTAGGGCGCACGTGCAGCTCAAACAACTAGTCGTTGGCTCTGCGTCCCACCTCCAGTACAGCCCTGCTCACCATTAAACATTCATGATATACAGTCCGTACAGGAGAGAACACAGGGCGTATAAAATAACTGTAGCCTACCTACAGTACTACTACCCACACTCACTATTAACACTTTGCTAGCCGAAATAGAATGGCTTGTTGATAGATTAGCTGTAAAATTTCTATTATTGTATTATGATCTGAGACATAATATTATGTTTATAAACATGAGCCCGCTACCCCTCCTTCTTGGACGTCGCCGTTGTTTTTTCTTTTTTTTTCGATCCCCCGGTCGTTTGCTCACCATGAAAATCTGGATCTCCATTGGGATAGAGTGGCGGTTTTGGCCGAGGCATCGTCTCCCTGTGCGTTTCGCGTGCGCGATCCGTGCGCATATAATCCAAGCATATGGTCCAGGTATGACTGAACAGTCGATGTGACCATTTTGGCTAGCTTAGCCCTAAGCACTCCAGCTATGCTAATGTTATCGTCTAAACAGTAAACGGACGGCTGCTAGGAAGCCTCTGCAGGGAATGGACCTGACGTCACTTCCGGTTCATGTCAGAGCAGCCATGAGCTATCGATGGACGAGCGGTGACTAGGGAAGGTTAGACGATCGCCGATTTTCGGATAAAAATCATTTATTTCGTTTTTAATGACCCAGTACGGTAAAAGACGGCACGGCTGAGACACCCTTGCTCAGATGTCCGGTATATTCCGGTTTTAATATTAAGGGGCTCCCCGTGGCTTGGAAAGGGTAAACAGTAATCCCACATGCTGCATATTCCACCTCTGCGTAGCTGCAACATCTCTCCTAATAGCTGCGCTTGCTTAGATAATGTAAGCCTCCAATTTGTGAACTAGTCTTGTTTTCTCTGAATCTCTGAAATCCACCACATCCGAAGCGGCAACCTACGCAGGGATAGAATAACCTCCGGTCGCCAGCAGCAGGCAGCCTGCCAGCCAGCCTGTTGAGATTTACAGCCAGGCGAGCTTCTCCTACAGCACAGAGTAGCAGCAATGGAGATTAACCGGTTTAGCACGGCAACGCATCCCTGTCACTTTGGATTTTTGAACCACTTTAACCATTATTGTACTATTAAAAAAATAGCAGATCTAGAAGCTCACAGCGCGGCACCGAGTGCCGCGCTGCGAGCTTGTAGATCTGCTATTTTTGAGAAATATTATAATAATGTTTCTATAACTGTCATCTAAATCCTTCTAAGAATTAAAAATAAAATAAAAATAAAAACATGTTTCTATGTCAGTAGTGCTCAAAATGTTTCATGTTAACAATTTTGCTGCCATTTTAAACATAGCTGTAGTAAGCAGCTGCCAAATTGTCCTTACCTTTTAACGTGGGCACGCGCACGCATCGTGCACAATCTGTGCACGACTCATCTAGTAGACGTGTAGACTCGGTGACAAGCTTTCGAATAAAAAAAACCCCATTGAAATAGACATATCCGTTGCCACGCTGTATCCCTGCTTATCCGCCAGTGTTTACATGAAAAAACATTGAAAAAAGCCAACTGTGCGTTATGGTAACAAGTGGACACGTTCGCGCACAAAACGCACGATATGTGCGGGGATCATAATCCAGGCGTGTAGAGACTGGATCAAAGTTTCCAAACGAAAAAATCCGATTGAAAAACGAGTGTTCCATCGCCGAGTAGCTTTCTCTTCTGTTACAATGTAAACCAACGGAGGCGGGACTATGGCCCAGGCTCAGACCGGATACGGAGAGCTAGATCTAGTCCAGACCGGAAATGACCGGATACAGTTAGGGGGGCGGGCCTAAAGAGCCAGAATCAGCGAAAATCAGCGATAATACTTTTAATCCTTTCATAATGATTAAAGCTAATTAAACTTCCGGGATCTACGGGCATGGCACCGCGGTACAGCGGGAAATCTACGGTTTCTACGGGGATCGCGGAGTATGAGTTAAGAACCCCCAAAATGATCAATATTTGGCCCACAGAACCCCATCTAAAAATATTTCTTTCCAGGGACCCCCCAGGAACAAAATTTTAGTTACAAATGTTCACTTAAAAAAATACACACATTTTCACGACTTTTCAAAAAATAATAGCAGATCTACAAGCTCGCGCCTGAGCTTTCACATCTGCTATTTTTCAAGAGCTAAAGTATAAAACGATTCCCCGGTCTTGATGGGTTAAACTGCAACACACATCTTGGCGTGACACTAATTAAACTGTCACGAAGACGCACTGTTTCAACGGCGAGACAAAGAGGGAGCGAGTGAGACTTCACAACTCTGCTGTTGTAGCATGTTGGGGACGGGTGACATCTGGAACAAACGCCCCGCATCACAACAACAACAACAACAAGACGCTTAGAGGCGCGTGTGTGTGTGTGTTAAACATTTCAGCACTTTTCCAACCACTGTGTGTGTGCGTGTGTGTGTGTGTGTGTGTGTGTGTGTGTGTGTGTGTGTGTGTGTGTGTGTGTGTGTGTGTCAGGGGCGTCAATTGGGTATGCAACTGCCATACCCTGGGTCCAGGGGTGGAAATAAAAGTTACTTTTAAATATAAATCCATCCATGAATGTCTTTTTGTCTATCTGTGCTGGTTATTATGTTGTTAAATTACATTAAAATAACTACAAATGCAAAATTTAACAAAATGGTCACTTTAACAAGGTAATATAATTATATTCTCCTCACTTTTATTCTCCCCATCTTCACAAAATGCTATATTCCCAGGTTCTGCAGGTCAGCTGCACAGGTGCAATGCATTATTGTTAATTGTTTCACATTTACTAACATGCCAAGTTTAGCTGCACTTGAACAACCGTTCCAGGCTGCCACATCCAGCCCAAGAAACCATAGAAACCGGAAACGGACAAAATCTGATCGTGTGTGTACTGTGTAGGTGAGTGTGTCTGTGTGTTAATGGGTGTGTAAGGACATAAATAAACACGGGGCAGAGGAACTAAGCAGCAGGTGTCAGGTTTCAGAGTGGTTGTGTTCAATCATGTGTCCACGCTTCCTTACTGTGTGTAAACTCATTAAACTTAAAGAACCAGAACCTCCATCACTACAGGTTACTGTACTCACATGTCATCCTTAATGAGCTCATTTTTACATTCTCTGTGTGTTTAGATATTCTCCAGGGTCATTAATGTGTGACAGGATAATGAATGACCGAGTCACTGTAGGCTAATGGCACATCATTACAGAATGGTGTTTGTAATTCGATGTTTTCAACTTCAATCTGCACATTAAAATAGTTAAAAATAAAATAACTGAAAAAATAAATCTCACTGCGTTGGATTAATGGTCTCAAGCAAGTTTCAAAGGGTTTGCGAGTTCATTTTCATATCATACCAAAATTAATGGAAACCACTGACTTACTAGTTAGTAGTTCTGAACCAAATGGACCCTTATGGGTCTGTAACTCTAAATATGAGTTACTAGGGTTGGGCCCTAGTAACTGTGGGAGGGGCCATAATTATTTTATACTTTAGCTATTGAAAAATAGCAGATGTACAAGCTCACAGCGTGGCACTGAGAGCTTGTAGATCTGCTATTTTTTCAAGTCAAGAAAATGTGTGCAAATCTTTGAATATATGTATTATTTAAGCAAACATTTGTAACTCAAATGTTGCTTCTGGGGGGTCCCTGGAACTAAATATTTTGAGATGGGGAAGGATTTGAAATATTCAAAGACTTTACACCACTCAATCTATGTGATGAGAAACACAGTCACACCAATTTTCAAGATTCTTCAAAAATATCAGATCTGCAAGCTCGCCAGCTTGTATATCTGATATTTCTCAATAGTTAAAGCAGTGATTCCTTGTACCTACCCAGGGCCCAGGATTTGTGTGCCTCAGGTCGGTGCCTCGCACGGTTTCCTCTGCCGTTTGGAGTGAGTGTGAGTGTTAACAGAACTTTACAATGTGTACAGATGGTGTTGGAGGAATAAAGGCTCTGTATAAACGCTCCATTAAGCATTTTATGAGGAGCATTTAAACCCATTCAGGCCTAGAATTATTGAATGCTTTAACCAGTGAAAAATAGCAGATATACAAGCTCACAGCGCGGCACTCATTTTTTTAAGTCGTGAAAATGTGTGCAATTCTTTGACTATATGTATTTTCAAAGCGAACGTTTGTAACTCAAATTTTACTTCTGAGGGGTCCCTGGAACTAGATATTTTGAGATGGGGGTCCGTGGCCAAATACATATCATCTTGGGGGTCCTTCACATGAAAACCACTGACATAGTAGTCTCTCAAGAACAGACTAACTGAGCTCCAGTGAACTCATTGAATGCCCTTTTCAAGATGGCCGCCAAGTACCAGGATGCCACGTTCCTAAATTTCTAGTGCACGGATCAATTTTTAGTGCACGGATCGTGCACGCCCATGCACCATATAAAAAAAAATCCGCTTGGAAATCCGTTCAGGCATTCATGAGATAGAAGCCTTCAAAGTCAGACAAAACAAACACTGCCACCTTCCTAAATTTCTAGTGCACGGATCAATTTTTTGTGCACGGATCGTGCACGCCCATGCCTAGATCATGCACCATATGTGTAGTACTTTTTAACAGCTTTCAAACAAAAAAATCCGCTTGGAAATCCGTTCAGGCATTCATGAGATACAAGCCTTCAAAGTCAGACAAAACAGCCATTTTTGACATTTTGAAAGATGTGTTTGTTATGGGGCTAAACATGCAATTTCGCAATTGCGATTATGCCTAATACATTTGAGGCATTTTTAGAATTTTTTTTTATTTTTATTTTTATTTTTTTTATTTTTTTTTTCAAAATGGCTTCCAACTCGGGAAACTCGGGCTGTGGCAGCCTGGGACTACTGTAATAACTCGGGAAACTCGGGCCTTGGCAATCAATGAGTTAAGTGAAAAGGACCCTTTCTTTGACGATGGCTGGCCAGATTGCTGACAGAAACATATTTTTTTTTCTCCAAAAACCTTAGGGACTGTTCGTTTAATACTTAAAGGGATATTCCACTTTCAAAAAAACTTTTTGTCATTGTATGGTCTAATCAGGCTTGTATGTATGAACACCCTGAACAGTTTTTAATTTTCTTCATTCAGTATTTAGATATTTGATGTAAATGTTACCAGGCCCTCCAGGCCAAGGGCCTCTCCCCACACACACTCATTGTAACTTCAAACTCCATTTTAACCATGATAGATTCATTAAAAACACCCATTATTGTTTCTGCTGACTCATACTACCCTCCTAATACGTGAGCAGGCCATGTTTTTTCCATAACGTTTTTCATGTATTTTTTATATATTTTTATTGCATTTAATTGTTTCCATTTTCCCAAAGAATTATTAAAAATACATGAAAAACGTTATGGAAAAAACATGGCCTGCTCACGTATTAGGAGGGTAGTATGAGTCAACAGAAAAAATAATGGGAGTTTTTAATGAATCTATCATGGTTAAAATGGAGTTTGAAGTTACAATGAGTGTGTGTGGGGAGAGGCCCTTGGGCCTGAGCCTGCCGGAGGGTCTGGTAACATTTACATCAAATATCTAAATACTGAATGAAGAAAATTAAAAACTGTTCAGGGTGTTCATACAAGCCTGATTAGACCATACAATGACAAAAAGTTTGTTTGAAAGTGGAATATCCCTTTAAGGTTGGTATGGTCCATAGCGGGGGGGGGATATCAAATATTTATCTGAGCAATAGGGGGGACCATGACTTTTTTATTTTGGCTGGAGGGGGGGTCATGCAACTTTAATTTGTTGAATTTTGTATTCAAAAAATGTTTTCTTTTGTTATTTTTCACACGTGTTTACTCCCCTATCTTTATCAAGTTCCCCCTGATGGTGACTTGACTTGGTATATTCCGCTTCTGTAGTCCTCACAAGAAGCGCATTCATTGGGCGCAGCCGGCGCAGTACACCACCGGGGGAAAAACAAAATCTCGCCTTCGGTCCTAACTATAATTTTAGCTGGGGACCCCCTTATATTCCCTCAAAGACCCTGCCCTGGGGGTCCCCGGATCCCACTTTGAGAACCAATGGTACAGACAATATATGTTATGTATTAGTCCTACGTTGTTTTACCCTCGTCAATGTAAGAACACAGTAGCTCTGGTCCATAGCGTAGTGCACTGAAGTAGTGCGTAGTGCTATGTCACCTATGAGCCCTTGCGCCAATGCGCCGTTGGAAAGGCTGCCCACCCTCTCGTCTGTAGTAAAAATACAAAGTACAGTTTCGCTTCTCACCAAAACGAAGACATCTTCATAGAGTAAAAAGCCTACTCTCCGTAGTGGGGGCAATCTGTGTCTAAATCTCATCTCTAAAAATTCACTTCTCGCCATAAAAGAAAATATTTCACCGGAAGGCAAAATCTGGTCAATGGACTTTTCTATTGACAATATCCGTAGAGGGCGGTGTGGAGTAGCTAAAACTTCCAGTGAAATATTTCTTTTTCTGCACCAAATGTGTATTTTAGACGTGAGGTGGGGGGCTACGAGTGTTGCCACTAAGGAAAGTAGGCTTTCAACATCTTAGAACCGTCTTTGTTTTGGTGAGTAGTGAAAGTATATATTTTATTTTTACTACAGACGAGAGGCTGAGCAGCCTGGGCTGCCGCGGCTCTGTGCGCAAGTGCTCACCAGTGACATAGCGTAGCGTTAGCTACGGGACCAGAGCTAAAAAAGAACAGGAAAACCCACAGGCTCCAAAAAGCCAAACTTGTCTGGTGTCCTTATCCTTGGGGAAACGGTGGAAGAGGTTTTTCTTTTATCCAGTAAGTCGTGGATATTCTGGATAATATATCTCCCTTGTGTTAGCAACGTCAGATAGATCAGCTGCGCTAGACTATTCCATACTGGTTTGCAACTTTGCATGCAACCACTTGTTATGGGGGCGTGTGCTGCAGCACAGCACAACAAGCACACGCCGTGATAGGGCGCAGTGATCTTACTCGACACAAGAAATAGTACCATGTGACAGAGTGGTCAAAGTTGAACGAAACTCGCTCTATAGTAGAAATATGTCAACAATGATAATGATGGCAGTTTTGTGGATTAGTTTATTATAACATTTGGGGCCAGCCAACTCAATGGAACTACTTTTATTCAGCACAAAAATGACTAAGTCTGACCACGGGAATCATAACCAATTCATGCCCTTCCAACAACTACATTACTGGCAAGTATTTCATACAGCTTTGGTTAAAACATAGGCGAACTATCACTTTATGTTAAACGAGAATAGCAGGTGGCTCTGAAACTAGCCACTGCTTTGGGAGTTTCTGTACCCAGAGAAGGCACAAAATGGACCCTCCAGCTCGAGGCTGGGTGATGGGTCCATTTGGTTACACTGATTTGGAGGCTGTCGGCTGGGAAGGAGGTAGGAGAAACAGCATATTTAAACTATGATTTAGATTTATTATCATGGAAAATAGTTCACAGTTGCTCAATCTTTCTTTTGTTTGGGGTGTTGTTGTAACCCCAAGAGGCCACCTATGGAACCAAATGGACCCTTTCTGTATGAGTTGAGTACAAAGGGACCCACATTTAAGACCAAAGGCTTTCTTTGGGTCGTTTTTAGTTGACCTTGTATCAATGAACTGTACTGTTCTGTACCCTCAATTAATCAATCAATTGTCAAATAGGGTGCTATATTAATAGGTCAGCATTCATGTTATTGCCTGCTACTGTTGGTGTGAATTTAAAACATAAGCCTATTGTTTATTGGGAGGGAGGGGGGGGCCATGCATTTTCCTCAAGTCACGCAGGGGGGGTCACAATTTTTTTTTTAAGCGTTTGGGGGGGGCCAAGGGAAAAAAAATAAATGCTATAACTTGTCAACCAGCCCCCCCTAGTGGATAATTAACGTACATTCCCTTAGAAGGATTCAAAAGACACTTATAGAATCGGGTCAAAATTCAAATTTTCACGATTTTTCAAAAATAGCAGATCTACAAGCTCGCAGCGCGGCACTCGGTGCCGCGCTGTGAGCTTGTAGATCTGCTATTTTTCAATAGTTAAAGGTGATACACCATGAAATTTCACTTTTCTTATTCTAAAACCTTTTTTTTTTCAAAACCTTTTTTTTTTCAAAAATATTTTTTTTTTCAACATTTTTTTTTTTCAAAAAGGTTTTTTTTTTCATTCAAAAATGAGAGAGGCTTTCTATTCAGAAGTGGTAATTTAGCCTCAAACCTTTTGAAAAACGTTTTTGGGAAATAAATAATATGACATAAATACTTTTTAAATGCATGGTGTATCACCTTTAAAGCATAAAATAATGATAGACAATACTGTGTACCCGTTCTGAATGGGTTAAAGTGCAGCAGAGGAGTGCAGAGCAGACTCACCTGTCCGTGGCTCCAGACGGACAGGGTTAGGGTTAGGGTTAGGGTTAGGGTTAGGGTTAGGGTAAGGGTTAGGGTTAGGGTTAGGGTCAGGGTCAGGGTTAGGGTTAGGGTTAGGTTAGGGTTAGGGTTAGTGCAGAGCAGACTCACCTGTCCATGGCTCCAGCCCACCTCGCCGCGGGCCTTCAGACAGCTCTCCAGACGGACGGGGCTGCCGGACACAAAGTGTTTGCTCTCCAGGCACATGCCGCTGCCCACGTTGCGGATCTAGGGCACGCGCACACACACACACGCGCACACACACACACACGCACGCACACACGCACGCACGCACGCACGCACGCACGCAAACACACACGCACACACATTGACCACATTTAACAACAGTCAAAAGTATAACATCACCAGTAAGACTCCCTAATCGGGAGATAATGATAATGATAATGATAATAATAATGAATACCTACTCCTCCCGCAGGGGAAATTCAGATATCGCAGCCCAACCCAGCTGCTTTTTTTTTTACCGACCGTCAGGTCGCATACACAAACTTTGGAAGGCAATGGTAGCCAATCAGGAGGGAATATGGGAAATGGGACAGATCCATGTTGATGACATGACTAAATGACATTTTATTCAAAAGACTATGACTAAAACTAAATCAAAATGTGCTTGTCAAAAACAACACTGCACTGTTCTAACGAATATAAAGTCACATCTCCCATGTGGAGGCCTAGAGAAGCCATGGTGGGTGGGTGGGTGGGTGTACCTCTCCCCAGGCGGCAGCAGGGGGCTCCACTGGCGGGTAGTGCTTGGGCAGGTCCCAGGCCACGTGGCTCATGAACCACTTGAAGCTCTTGCAGTTGAGGCTGCTGCGCAGCTCCTTCTGCTGGGTCATGTCCCCCGCTGAGAGGTGGCGGTACTCCGGCCGCCGCTGGTAGATGTACTCGGCGTATTCGTCCATCCACACCTCGGCCACGCGCTTCAGGTTCTGTGGAGGACAAAGTGGAGGACAAAGGTTAACCAAAGGTTTTTAATATACACGATCCTGGTGGCATCCTGGTTGGAGCCGCTAGATTGCAACACCAGAGGGTGCCATGGTACACAAAGCCTACAAATAGCCTCCTAAGTGGGCGCTGGAGTCTGACGGCAAATCTCGCGAACGTCCTGTTTACTGGTTCTAGATCCTGCCAGAGTGTGTTGCTGGGACAGATGGATCTACAAGCTCACAACGATGCAAGGCGTTGTGAGCCTGTAGATCTGCTATTCTCAAACATTTTGCACCTTTACTTTTGGTACTTAAAGCTATACTCTGGAAGTTGCTCAACTACTGGTCAGTAGTGGTATTGCTTTTTTCTGCCGTTTTTCGCCCGGGCCGCCAGCGTCTCACCGAGACGCATCGATAGAGGGGACTCGCGTCCCTCTGCGACCAGGCGTTGGGGAGTAACAGGCTAGACTCCGACACCAGAGTAAACACTGAAAAGACGGCAAGACACGCTGGTAGTGTATGATCCACGCTGTGATTGGCCAGTAGTGTATGAACTGGAGACAACGTATACGGAAATTTGACGTAATTTTGCCGCAAAATCCGGTCCCCGGCCAGGATCATAGAAAACATATTTACAGAAGGCTTTAGGGGCTGAAATTCATGGAGTGGGTATTCTAAAACCTTAGCGATTTAATAGTTAGGACAATTCTAAGATTTGTTTTATTGGAAAAGTTAGAGATTATAGCTTTAAGTATATTTTGATGCCAATACTTTTGTACTTTTACTCAAGTACATTTTGAATTCCACAGTTATTTCTACCCTGCGGTATTGATACTTTGACCCAAGTGAAAAATGTGAGTGCTTTTTCCACCACTGCACAGACTGCATTAGAGCAGGTTGCCATGGCAGCAAGGCTTTGCGTACATGACAGAGTCATTGAAAAGATGAGAATATGAGAAGATTCCTGGGATTACCTGCCAGAGGAGGAGGAAAACGGACCAATAGTAGAATATATGAATCAATAACAGGGACGTGCTGGGCCCCTGATTCAGCCCGGGGAAAAGAGTTGGAGAGGCCCTCATTGCGCGCTATAGAGAGAGATCTCTCTCTATAGAGCTGCTGCTGCTACTCAAAGATTTGCCATTTCAGATCATGACAAGTGACAAGCCAACAGTGGGTCAATTACAGGAGTTATATTTTGTCATTGTCGGGTGGAAACCTTGTATGTCCAAAACCATTTTAAAAATGATATAAACTAGTGAACACAGCCGATCTACAAGCACACAACGCCTCGCACCGCGAGGCGCTGTGTGCTGTTTTCATGACTGTTTTCACTACTTTTGTGCGACAGCCTTGTATGATGAAGCAGGGCTTTGCTTTGCGAAAAGAAATGTACATATTTGAAACTTGGAGATACGAGGTTTCTGCCCGACAGTGACGATTTACTTTGTTGGCCGCCCAGCCCCCAAAATGGAACAAAGGCCGACATTTTATGTAATGGCCGGCCTGGACCGGCCGGGAATGAACCGGCCGTTCGGGAGTTGTCCCGCTTTTCCCAATGGCCAGCACGTCCCTGATCAATAAAGTAGGTTTTCACCTCAACTTTCCCTTCAGTCCTCTGCCATGATTGTTGCTGTTAGACGTTGCTAGGTAACCATCAGGCACGTGCACACATACACATCAAAGGGGGTTTGAGCCCCTGCCCTTTTATCCATCTGTAAAAAAGTGCCCTCTCCAGACCATGAATGCAGTTTTATACTATGGTGAAAGAAATGCAAATGCCCCCTCTTTCCATGCCATACCTGAAGGCAGCATTCAAGAGAATTGCCTTGTCCAAACTCTCCTGAACTTGAATGCAGGAGCATCGTATGTTGAAAGAATTGTCCTCTCTGTGGAGGAATCAAGCATCGAAAATAGCCCGACCTCCAAGCTCACACCGCGACACGTTGTGAGCTTGGACCTCCGCTCCAGCCAATCACAAGCCGCGCCTTCTAACTAATTAATGTAACCCCGTCTCCTATGGTAGGAATACTCGCTTACAGGTGGGATATTGTTTTAAAGAGACAAATGGACATGGAGGCTGCTATGGTTTAATTCTCATGGCTCTCCGAGGGAACATTTGAAAATATGCCCAGAGAGCGGCGGAGTGCACCCTGGGAGCTTCTCTGGCCGCTCGGAGGGTTGTCACGCCCTTGGAAGATTCAGAGCTCTGTGCTTTGGGAGCGCTATGCAGAGAGCTCCATGACCGCTCCGAGTGTCATGTCATGCTTGGGTTGTCCTGAATGTCTGAACAATGGAGGAGGAGGTAAGTCACTGCGACATGCAGTCGGCTGCAGCCTGTCTGGTACTCTAGATCAGTGTTTCTCAACCACTGTGCCTGGGGACCTTTGGTGTGTCCCTGAGAAGGGGCAAGTGTGCCCCTTAAACTAGTGAAAACAGCCGATCTAGTTTTCACTACTGTTGTGCGACAGCCTTGTATGATGAAGCAGGGCTTTGCTTTGCGAAGAAACGTACAAATTTGAAACTTGGAGATTCAAGGTTTCTTCCCGACAGTGACAATATTTACACCCCTGTATTATGTCGGTGTGCCCATGGATTCTTGGGACATGAAAAGTGTGCCCAAAAAGGTTGCGAAACACTGCTCTAGATATGTATTCAACATGCATCTACAGCACCTGTATCAAAACAGTTTATAATTATGTTCAATGATAAGATGAATTGGCAATGTACGCAAATATCTACACTCTCTGTATAAACTCATTTAGGCCTGAGGCTGTTTTTTTTCTTCTTTTTTTTTAAACGCCTTTTAAATCCTAAGCTAAGTTTTCAGAAAATGTACTTTTTCTTTTTTCTTTTTAAACAAATAAAATAAATTTCCTGTTGCTATGTACATAGCAACATCTAAAATGGCACAGCTGCTTTCCCAGTTTTAAAGGTATAACAACGACGTATAGGCTTTCCTGGTCTTAATGGTTAATTGTCACCGTCAGGTCGCAGTTACTATCAAAACCTCACCGGCTGTCAGTCAGTCAGTCAGTCAGTTTGTCCGTCACGTCACACTTTTGCCCTACTCTTATCTCTGGCACCGTTGGCCCTATCGATGCCAAACTTTCTTTCCACGCGCTACATCTTACCGGGGGAAACCCCCCCCCCCCCCCTCCTTGTCGGGGGGGGGGGGGGGGGGCCTGCTCACTCCTCATGCACTGAAGGAAGCATGAGCTCAGTTCAGGGCCCTCCCCAGGTTGGCAGAGGGAGAGCAGAGTCCAGGATTACAGCATAGGCAATTGGCACTCGGTGAAAAATTGGTTACAAAATCGTGGGATAAAAATTAGGGGTGTAACGATATAGTAACTGTATCGAAATATCGTTTTTAACTTAAAAAATCGAAGTATATCGAAATGAAAACAGCTAAAATCGAATCGCATCGTTTTATTTTGTATCGTATCGAATCGGCAGTGCAAAGAATCGATTGTATCGATACTACCTACTTGTGCATTGTATTTAGCATTTTTAAGAAGAAATAATTAAAAGGAGGGGTTTTAATTACTTTTCCTTTCCATATAGCTATACTGGTCTATCGATAAATGTGTGTAATCTCTGGGTTCATGTCAAGGTACAGGTTTGTCAATATACAATGACCATGTATTTGGCAGATAATCACTGTGTTTAGTTATTTATATCCATAATAATACATGTTTACCTTAAAAACCTGCGCTATCGACACCTTTCACACAGATTTAATTGCTTTGCTAAATAGTTACTATATCGATTTTAAATCATTGAATCGAATCGTATCGTATCGCCATGAATGAACCAATATCGTCCATGTATCGTATCGTCAACCATGTATCGTGATATGTATCGAATCGCTATTAAAATGTATCGTTACACCCCTAATAAAAATTTAAAGATATGCTGATCAAACTGATTGATATGTGGTGACAAAACAAACTGCAGACAAAAGCTGGAGGATGGATGTGTCTCCGCCTCCAATGACAAATCGATGCTGAGCATGAAAAGAAGATCCCACTGAACCAGCGTTAATTTCATCGACTAAAACTATGACGAAAAGTTTTCATCGTCTAAATATTTTGACAATTTCGGCAATGCATAAATAATTTACAAAAAAAAAAAAAAAAAGATCCAGTAGAACTAAAATACATGTAATTTTATGTTTGGTTGCACTCGGGTGTTGCACTCTGAAAATAGCAGATCTACAAGCTTGCGACGTGACGCGTAGATCTGCTATTTTCAGCATGCAACCAAGTGTTAAATGGGTTGTTGTGACACCATCAAGGCCTGCCAAAATACATTTGTGTTGATAAAATCAACTTTGGATGTCATTGACTAAAATCTAACGCTATTTAGTCAACAAAAACTAGACTAAAACCAAAGTATTTCAGAAGACAAAATAAACTAAAAACTATAACATTTGCATTAAAAATTTACACTGCACTGAAACGAATATGAATTTAGTTTGTGACGATAAAAAGACAAAAGGCATGATTTGTTCGTGTGTGCGTGCGTGTGTGTGTGTGTGTATGTGCGTGCGTGCGTGCGTGCGTGCGTGCACGTATCGTTCATTTTGTAAGGAAAGTGCTCACAACTCACTTTTAATGCACCAAACGTTTATTGATCAATAAAGTTTGGAACATTAAAAGTGAGTTGTGAGTGCTTTTCTTTTCAGAATGGTTCCGCTGCTCTTGCGGCTTGGCTCCTGACCCACATAGGAAGGGCTGCGCGTCACAATGAATTAACCTGATTTATTAATTGCATGCACTTGCTTGCTTGCTGACTAAAGTGAAGAGCAAAAAATGCAACAGCTGCGCTCACAACTTGTACGAGTTTACAGATTCCATCTAAAAAGAAAATAGAACATTTTTTTAATCCGAGGCACCCCTACATTACCAGTAAGACTCCCTAATCGGGAGATAAGCGACCGTTGGTCGCTTATCTCCACAAATAGGCCAAAAGTTTGTTTTACCAATCATCAAGACATACGGGCAGTTGACAGTTTGCCATGGTTACTCATTGAAGTTGAATCTCCATATATGGAGATAACCTACGCATCACACTAAGTCTGACCTCACCAGCCCATATTTGGGCATGAGCAACTTATGTCTCCATATATGGAGATATGATGACATCACACAGTCCTCAGCCGATGATGTGGCGTGATGTCATACAATACACAAACGAGCCCTACAGTATAAAGGGGCAATTCTTGCCAGGAAAGAAGCATTTCTTCGACTCAGACCTTATCGCCAGGGTTGGCTTATAGCAGCTGTCGGTAGGACCATATATGGATTCTGTTAGTGTGGATCTCCTAACAGGGCATCATCTGGGATACCATCCCTTTTATGCCCATATATGGAGATCCCTTACAGAATCCCTTTCATGCCCATATATGGAGATCCCTAACAGAATCCCTTTTATGCCCATATATGGAGATCCCTAACAGCATCCCTTTTATGCCCATATATGGAGATCACTAACAGCTAACAGAATCCCTTTTATGCCCATATATGGAGATCCCTAACAGAATCCCTTTTATGCCCATATATGGAGATCCCTAACAGAATCCCTTTTATGCCCATATATGGAGATCCCTAACAGAATCCCTTTTATGCCCATATATGGAGATCCCTAACAGAATCCCTTTTATGCCCATATATGGAGATCCCTAACAGAATCCCTTGTATGCCCATATATGGAGATCCCTAACAGAATCCCTTTTATGCCCATATATGGAGATCCCTAACAGAATCCCTTTTATGCCCATATATTATGGAGAAATCCCTGCTCTGAGTATCTGACATCAGTGTGATGTCACCTGTTTATGCCCATATATGGAGATCCCTGCTCTGCGTATCTGGTTGCTATGGTAAACAGTTGATTGCTAGGGTAAAAAAACATGGTTGCTATGGTAAACAGTTGGTTGCTAGGGTAAACAGTTGGTTGCTAGGGTAAAACCATGGTTGCTAAGGTGGTTGCTAACGTACACTAACAAACCAGCAACAACAGACTGTTGCCACAGCAACGTACACAAAGGTTTGTGTACACATGTGGTGTGATGTCATACTGATGCAGAGATATGAGCAGGGCAAAGGTGTGACGTGTGACGTGTGAAGGACGGACGGACGGACGGACAGACGGACGGCCGGTGGAGGTTTTCATAGTAAACTGCTCCCTGACGGTCGCAATAATTTTCACTCCCAGCACCTTATATTTATAGCATATCATCGTTGTCGGGTGGAAACCTTGTATGTCCAAAACCGTTCCTTTTGTATTTATCATCTATAAAATGTACTAAACTAGTGAAAACAGCAGATCTACAAGCACACAACACCTCGCATCGCAAGGCTTTGTGTGCTTGTAGATCAGCTGTTTTCACTAGTTTTGTGCGACAGTCTTGATGTATGATGAAGCAGGGCTTTGCTTTACCAAAAGACGTACACATTTGAAACTTGGACATACAAGGTTTCTGCCCGACAGTGACGATATTTTAGTGTTGTTGCGAGGAAAACGTTGAGATAGCCATTTTGGTTAGAACTGACTTTGTACTTAAAGTTTAAAATGATACTAGATATTTTTTCAAGTGTCCAAATAAATTCCAAATATTTTCAAATTATCTCGCGGCACCCCTGGACTGCTGTCACAGGGACTCACGGCACCCCAGGGTGCCTCGTCACCCACTTTGAAAACCCCTGCCATAGCACCCCAAATCATAACAGACTGCGGAGACTACCCACTGGACTTCAAGCTACTCTGACTTCAGAAGGTTGACATTTCTGTATTATACATCCTTTAGTCCGGGCATT
>NC_137826.1:54808277-54828277 GCF_963921795.1 Nannobrachium achirus
GTGACATAAACAAGGGCCTGTGACATAAACAAGGGCCTGTGACTTAAACAAGGGCCTGTGACATAAACAAGGGCCTGTGACATAAACAAGGGCCTGTGACTTAAACAAGGGCCTGTGACATAAACAAGGGCCTGTGACATAAACAAGGGCCTGTGACATAAACGAGGGCCCGATTTCAAAAGAGTACCGTTCAGACACACCCATTCAGAGAATCATTGAAATGAAAGGCAAGGCTTAGGCAGGGGTCTTCAACGTTTTCAGGCCGGGGACCCCCAAACTGATGGGGAGATGGAGCAGGGACCCCCTACCACCTCGTAGGGTGGGGGGGTCGGGGCTACGACATATTTTTTTTATTTTAAACATGTACAAGTTACAGCGAGCAGGGTGGGCCGTACCACTACCATTTCTAAACATACTACTTATTAACACATTGGCCGCCATTTTAACATTGACTGTATGGCTCTCCTGCCATTTTGTTTAATAAAAAAATGTATATATTTTTTTTATATTGACATTTTTCCTAAATTCTGTGTTTTTTCGACCATGTCTTACAGTACCTGAAAAGAAAGAAGACAACCTCTAGTCTCACCAAAAAATAAAAAAATAAAATAAAAAGCTTTTTTTTCTATAGTTGCAGCCATCTCAAAATAGCCATTTTTGACCAAAATCCAGCTCTAATTGATAAAACTGGAGATATTGACCTTTTTGTGATCGATCGCTTTTCAAGTGGATAATTCAGTTGATATTTGTATTTATGGCGTCAGGCACTTATCAGATAAGTTTACTAGTGTAATAAGTGTAATTGTGTAATAGGGCAATAACTGGAATAGTGTAATAGGGCTGTAATAGGTCACCTCTTGCCCTTAGGGCGTCATACTGACTTCACACAAATAGAAATAAGCTTTTTACCTTTTATTCACATTCAAGTGTTTTATTTTGCACAGATCACATTTTGACACACACACACACACACACACACACACACACACACACACACACACACACACACACACACACACACACACACACACACACACACACACACACACACACACACACACTTATAACTTATAACTTTATATAAGGCAAAGCCTATGTGTATAACTGTAAATATGTTCCCCATATTCAACTGTTTTATTTATTTGTGGCACTTGCTTTGGCGATGTAAACGTAGCCTATGTTTTCTCATGCCAATAACGTTCCTTTGAATTGAATCGCTCTCATGCTCTGTTGATGTGCGCAAACTGCTGGCTGGCCTCAGTGGCAGTGGCGTCAGTTCAGAAAAAGGTAAGGTATGGCAACATGACTAGACACCAGTCATGTTGCCATACCTTAGCAACAGGCACGATGAAAAGTACATTTTTATTATTTCCCCCTGTAGCCAAGGTATGGCAGCTGCATACCCCTGCCATACCCAATTGACGCCCCTGCTCAGTGGCCTCGTAGAGAACTGATACACTGCAAAAAAACCTACTCTAAATATAAGAAAAAAAATATGTTTTTGAGTATAAATCAACTAAAAACAAGTAAGATTATCTGCCAGTGGGGTAAGAAAATTTTTCCCGGTAAGATTTCTTGAAATAAGAAAATATATCAAGGCTTTAGGGAAGTCAGGGATTCTTAAAATAAGTTCATTAAACCCCATTCCAAGTAATTAATTAAGTCATATAAACTCAGAATTAGTTGGCAAATATCTTGAAATACGTTTTTCAAACTCATTCCAAGCACGATATTTCAGTAAAATAGACTCATAACTAGCCATTAACGGTCCTGAAATAAGTTGTAAAATCCCTTTTCAAGCACTGTACCAAGTCAAATAGACTCATAACTAGCCCTTAACGGTCCTGAAATAAGTTGTAAAATCCCTTTTCAAGCACTGTACCAAGTCAAATAGACTCATAACTAGCCATTAACGGTCCTGAAATAAGTTGTAAAATCCCTTTTCAAGCACTGTACCAAGTCAAATAGACTCATAACTAGCCCTTAACGGTCCTGAAATAAGTTGTAAAATCCCTTTTCAAGCACTGTACCAAGTCAAATAGACTCATAACTAGCCATTAATGGTCCTGAAATAAGTTGTAAAATCCCTTTTCAAGCACTGTACCAAGTCAAATACACAATTAGGTTAAAGGTACTCAAAAAAGCAAATCAGAAATGTATTCAGTAATAAAGACATGAAGGCATAACCATTGTTGTCAACTTTGTCAACATTTAATCCAAAACAAAGTGCCAGAGTGCGCAGGCAGCAGGCCAGTTAGGTATAGGTACAGTAGTTAACAAAAACAAAGGGTCGATGTCACAATGTCTGTCTATTCACTATTTGTATGCCAAATCCTATCAGATCTGGGCCACATGCAGACTGGAATCTGATCGGTTTTAATGGTCACGTGTTGTTAATACCAAACGGATTCCAGTCTGCATGTGGCCCAGATCTGATACGAAGGATCAATGTCACAACAATGTCTGTCTATTCACCATTTGTATGCTGACACTTTCCTAAATTTGTTAAATGTTTCAACAAGAGGGTGAATCTGATGTGGGTACTTTAGTTGTGGTGATGTCGGCGCCAAATCCTATCAGATCTGGGCCACATGCAGACTGGAATGCGATCGGTTTTAATGGTCACGTGTTGTTAATACCAATTGGAATCCAGTCTGCATGTGGCCCAGATCAGATAGGATTTGGCACAGATTTGCAAATAGCGAATAGACATTGTAACATGGTGCAGAAAAGACCTAAACAAAACCAGAGGATCAATGAGTGACATCTTACAGTACATGTCCTGATCCCAGATAGGCCCAAACTGCTGACTCAACACTAATAGACTGAACAGACAAGGTACCAGAGCTTCAACATAAAATAGCAGCACTTAACTTAAAATAAATAAAAACACAGATCTGACTTCAAACATTTCACTTTTAACACTATGACATCTGTAATGTCCTTGCCAAAGAGACATAAAAAAAAACCCAAAGGATCAATGTGACAATGTCTGTCTATTCGCTATTTGTATGCCAAATCCTATCAGATCTGGGCCACATGCAGACTGGAATCTGATCGGTTTTAATGGTCACGTGTTGTTAATACCAATTGGATTCCTGTCTGCATGTGGCCCAGATCTGATTTGCAAATAGCAAATAGACAGACATTGTAACATTGATCCTCTGGTTTTGTTTAGGTCTCTTCTGCAACATGACTCACATCTTACAGTACATGTCCTGATCCCGGATAGGCCCAAACTGCTGACTTACTGTTGACTTACCACTAACATTGTTGACTTAACACTAACAGACTCAACGGACAAAAGTTACCAGAGCTTTAACATAAACATATAGCACTTAAACTTTAAAATAAATAAAAAACAAATACAACACAGCAGATCTGTGACTTCAAACAGCATCTGGTATTGCACATTTCCTTAAACCCTGCTACTTCTAATTCCCCTGACTTACCACTAACATTGTTGACTTAACACTAACAGACTCAACGGACAAAAGTTACCAGAGCTTTAACATAAACATATAGCACTTAAACTTTAAAATAAATAAAAAACAAATAAAACACAGCAGATCTGTGACTTCAAACAGCATCTGGTATTGCACATTTCCTTAAACCCTGCTACTTCTAATTTCCCCCTGAACGAAAGACTTCCACTCCCCCATAGCTTTTTTGTACGAAGATGTGGCGTCACGATCGTGAATGTTATCCTGCAAGATTTCGGTCTGCAAGACAGACAGCAGTGTTCCCAGACACTTTGGGTAGGTCAGATGCATGGTGTAGTAATAGGCTAGAAGATAAATCAAACCGTGATGCAATTCTTCTTCCGGGAAAGTGGTGACGGGAGTGTTGCCAACAGCAATCATGCAGCAGGGCCTATCCAGGATCAGGACTGGGCTGGGGAGGGCGCTCTTCTGTAGGTAGGTGTTTGGATCTTCAGATGGCTACAACAAAAAGAAAAACAAAACAAAAAAAACAATAGATATGTTGTCAGTAACATACATGGGCAACTGACAACCCAACTTAACATCAGAAAGCCAGGAATGTGACAAATAAAAAAAAAACTCCATGTCTCCAAGGCATGAGTAATCAATAGGAAAAAGTCATTTGGGGGTGAACTACTCCTTTAAGTTAATAAGTCTTGCATAAATCCATTATAGAAAGTACCGTTTTCAGGATTCAAATACAATAAATAGATCTTAAGCACAACATAAGACATGTTTTGAGGTTGTAGATCAGCTGACTATTTGGTGTGACAATCCTACCTCAAGAATGTGGAGCAAAGCTTCGCTTGCATCTCGTCCCAACTTCTTTGGTGGTGGTGAACTGGAGGGGAACAGAGCTGGGAGTGCTCTGATCAAACCTATGGCATATTCAACTGAGACTGAAAAAAAGTGCTCAGTAAGTTTATTCACTCAGTGTTTACTCAGTACAATATAACTCAATGAGGAACATTCTAAACAATGCACAACCATTTTTTAAATGTCATGCACACCTTTGGAGTTACACCGTGGCAAGGTAAACTACACAACCCAAACCTCTACCAAAGCGATCTTGGCCTTGACATACAGATGACCAATATATTCAAACAAATAGCTGATCCGTTTTCTTCAATATAAAAGGGTCAGAACCAGGTAGTTCTAGTTCTGCAAAGAAGTCACCTATTCCACAGTACTAGCTACCCATTGGCTTTACCCAAAGTGCTTACTGTATATTTTAACATACAAAATAAAGACATTGCTTTAACATTAACACAAGCAGCTGGTCAAAATAACATTTAAACAAACTTTGGACCAGTTCTCTTCAATATAAAGTCCACAAAATAAACTGTTGTGGGGGGTTGGAACTGGAACAATAATACAGAATCTAAGGCTGTGGATGGTATAATACCATCTCATATGGGGTTAGGGGGGGTCAATGGGGGCTTTAGTGGCCAATGAAAGCTTTCCAATCGGCCATGGCCTTCTTGTAAGATGGAGTGAGGTCTCCCTCATGGATTTCATCCAAGAGGACCTCCGTTTGTATGACAGAAAGCAGAGTGGCAACACACTTGGGGTATCTAAGGTGTAGGGTATAATAGTAGGCCATAAGGTAGACAACACCGTCTGCTACCTCACATTTTGGGAGTGTGTGTATGGGCTCATCTCCTATGGCCAGGAGGCAGTTGGACTCACTCACAATCAGCACGGGACAGGATAGAGGACGCTTCTTCAAGTATGCATTGGGGTCTTCTTTTTCCTTTAACACAAAACACACATATCGTTCTATCAGATAATGAACTTTGTTTTCAAGGATCATTTTAGTATTTATCAATTTATTTTTACCTAAGTCAGCTAAATCCTAATGAAGTTATAGCGTAAGCAGGACCTTCAGCTATAATCATTTTAACACATCAAAATAGGGTTGTTTTTGACAGGTGAATATTATACTGTAATGTTGTACATTGCAGTATAACTAAGTATGCTCACCTCCAGGACATACACCAGAGCCTCACTTGTGTCTCGTAGCTTCTTGGGAGCAGCAGCCGTGGAGGGGAACAGTGATGGTAGTGCACGGAGAACCATGAGAGCCTGTTGAACTGTTGAGGAAAAAGATCATTACATTTATAGGTTGATAAAATGCACGCTCAATGATCTACAAAAGTTTACATAAAAAAGATATGTATAAATGACAGCCAAGAGATGAAAAAGAAAGACAAGACACTTGAACATTAACATCATACATCCACCAAACATCAATGCTTACTTTTGGTCATTCCCATTGGAGGTTTCATGATCTTTTTGGACACGCCATAAAACAGCACCTTCTGGCAGAACTCATTCCATCTTCCCTTCAGTTCATCAATGTAGTCGCTGTTATTCTTGTCCAGGATGCGGCGAAGTTCCTGCAACACCTATGAAATATTAAATATATAATAGACATTTGAATGCATCATTTAGGAGGAGGAAAACATTGGTATGTGTTTCAAATTATGCCTACTAAACAATCACTTACATGTCCAATGACCTTGAAGCAAGGATATGCCTCTATAATTTTGTCGTATCGGTCCTCCTCACGAATGGAATCTGAATCAATGAAAGCTCTTCTGGCTTTGAACTCCAAATCCAGGAGCTGAGAGACAGACTCATGGTTTGGATTTTTCTTTTTGTACAACGCCTGTAGGGTTCTGTAGTGCTTGGCCATGGCTGCTGGACTGTCAGAATCAGGACTGTCGGTGTTGACCGGCATGTTACCTATAAGACACAAACGCAAAGTCAAATAACTACACAGCAATCATAGTGTTTGTGTTGATTAACAGGGTTCTCCCATCTCTCCTCAACATAAAATAAATGTAATAAACACATCATAAGGTTAAATGTTTAAATATACATTTGAAGGTCACCTTTTTCATTAATGGCAGAGTCTGCGCTTGTATTCTCCTCTGAGGAGTGGTTGAGAATGATGGTAGAGTCACTGGAATCGATTTCATCTGTGTCAGTTGGCTGCTCAAGACGGGCCATCTTTGGCTGCAGATGGCGTTTCTTTGAAGGTCTCCCTTCTGGAACGGTCTTTTGGGGGGTTCTCACGTTTTGCAATCTTTTGAATAGCTGTCCATACACAGTGGCCTGTACAAGACAAAAGTAAAGCGTTCTAATTTCCACTTAAAATGCCAAACAATTTAGTCATCAACTGGATACATTTATTTCACTTACCCATGTGTTCTTATTGTTCAGGTCCTGCAGCATGGGGTAGTACTGGACTATTCTTCTTGCCATAGCTGTAAGTTCTGGCTTTGATGGGTATCTGTCAGATTCAGCATCCCCCTTTGCCCTCAGGATTGCGATCATGCTGGTCATGGTGTTACGAATGAGTCGGCATCTGAGTTCCTTGGACATCTGGCAGTTCCGCTCTTCACCCTTCTTCGCCAACTCAAAGTATTGAGTTCGGACGTGCTCAAGTTCGGTATCTGTGTGTACTACGTAGTCTGGGAAGGAGATCTTCACAACCTTTTCAGGAGTTGCAGCTGGACATGCTCTAACAGGAGTGGAAGCCTGTGGCAGTGGTATCTTGTAGTTTACAGTTGGACATCCTCCAACAGGAGTGGAGGTCTGTGGCAGTGGTGACTTGTTAGCAGAACAAGAACTGCCCAAGTCCTCTCTGCCAGATTCCTGTAAAATAAAATGTTACTGTTAAACTTCACTGATAACTTGGCACAAGTATGCTATGTTTAATTTCATAGGTTATATTCTTTGCCAGCTAACCTCTAAACCAGAGGATACTGAAGTAATTAGTTAATTGTTGATCGTGGTTTGCATTAAGCACAACATCGTGGTATAATAAAATCAACAAAGGTTGGCCTGGAGAATGCCTTATGGTTTTACAGCTTAAACAAGTACCAATGCAATAAAGTGAACATACTACAGTTACTGTCAATTTACACATGATTTAACAACATAGTGCTTTTAAGTTATACAGGTTACAACTTAGTGCTCTATTATTGTAGAAACTGACCTCGACATCACCATGAAATGAACGCCAGACTGCTTTTCTCCTCAAGAAATGTTCTGGGCCTGGGAAAAGGTCCCGCAAGTCTTCACGAGTCAGGGTGCCCATCATTGCCTCACTGATGTTTGCAACTATAGAAAGAAAAGAAGAAAAAAAAAATCATATATTGCCACCTGGTTGCTGGGCCAACTGGAGCCTGGGGACTGTTTATTGATTTAAAGTAGTTCACCCATTTTTTTTTCTATTGATTACTCACTTGGGTCTCCATCTGGAATCAATGGGCATACAAAGAGCCTCCTCAAATTATTGGCTTAGGAATGTGACAAAAACTAAACAATATTATTGAACTCAAGTCTCCGTGGCATGAGTAATCGATAGAATAAAAAAAGATAGAAAATGGGAGTGAACTACTCCTTTAACTATAAATATAACTGGAGCTGCACATATTTTCTTTGCAATAATTCTATCAATGTAATCTAAATAATACAGAAGTTTTTTTTTTTTTGATATTTTATAATATCAATGAAACTGATTTAATCAAAGGGTTTGCCAGCTTAATGACTGATAATTAGGAACCAAATGAACCCTATTGCTGCTGGTCCATTTGTACACTTGTAAACAGGTCTGAACTCTGTAACCCTTACTGCTGCAGCCATAAATAGTATACAACAAACTATATCTAAGCAACTACATAACTTTACATCTATGCATTCATAAAGAAATCTAAAGCCCAACAAAAATATGTTTGACTAGAACTTTGTTACATCACAGTCAAAACTACAGGTTAATTTATTTATTTTTGAAAAGTTTTGGCCAACTAACTTCATTCTAATTTGTAATTTATCACATTAAAATAAACCAAACATCATTTAAAAGCACCAGAATATGTCTAATATAATGGGCGCGCCAAAAAAAGAACAGATTTACAAGCTCACAGCGTGTCCCCGTGTGCAGTGATGTGAGCTTGAACTGCTTTTTAGTCCCACAACAACAGAGGGTGAGCATGTTGGTGGACGTGCAGACACCTCAGATACATCGCCTAAGTCACCATAATTAATTGGTATAACCTATGTTAGGTTATGTGTTTAAAATTGTTTACATGCATGCATTACCCCTTAAAGTCGACAAAGCGACGTCGTCCAAATCTTCCATGTTGTTAGCAGAAGTTAACCGGTTTAGCTCAACTTCTTGGCTTCCCTCTGCAAAGCGTGGGTACAATAAACATTTGAAACGTCAATATTAACATTAAAACCTATTAATGTAATCAATACAAAAGTAAAATATGTTGTATGTAACTTACCAGCAATAACGTGTGGTTTCAGTTGTCGTTGGTAAAGTTGCAGTGCAGAGAAATAAAGACGGTGTTTGTTCGGTTCTGTTAACCTGGGAGGTGTACTGTTAGGTGAATTTGAAAGTGGACTCGGCTGTGTCTGATAGTGAGATCAAAGGGACCGCGTTCCCTTCGGCTATCTTCGGCTGTCTTCGGCTCGTGGGCCACTACCATTTCCATCAAGAGGGGGGGTTGTAACATTCGTAACTAAATTTAAAACGCATCGTTTCTTGATGTATGAGGGACTTACAATATATATGTGTGTGTAAAATGTATTTTTTATTCTCTACATTTTGCGCAGTGGAACAAATACGAAAATATAAAATAATAAAATATAACTGTACCCTACCTAGTCTGGAATAGTACGGACCGGATATGCTCTTTGTAAACAACGGGGTGCGCCGTGGACCAAAAAGAGTCGACAAGCAGAAGCGAACATCAGACCGGTCTGGCTTTACGTCCACATTTAAAAGTTATTACTGATTAGATTGCAGCATGACGTTGGTGTTTAATAAAACGAACGCGAGCGCATACTGCGCATTATCTTCACCAAGTTGAGCCTGCTGGGATGACGGTGGACCGACGCGAACAGCCACAACAACAACAACAACAACAACAACTGTCTCTGTAGTCTGTAGCTGAGGACTAATGTACATCCATACAACGCAGGATATTCTTCAAAGACGAAGATAATTCATTACGGGCCAATCGAACGGTAGGTAATCGTTTTATATACATATATATGCATTGTGTATTTATCTCCCCCTCCCCTCACCAGAGAGCTGTTGTTAACCAAATGGACCTGTTTACCAGGGTAAACAATGTAACCAATTGCAACATTTATGGATCCATTTGGTTCCATTTGTACAGCACACTCTCAGAGTTACAGTCAGACCTGTTTAGCAGTGTACATGAAACCAAATGGACCCTTATACAATAAATTCAACTGGAGTTTCACTGTTCACTGGTGTCTACAGTAAATTCATAGTTATATGTATATATATATATATATATATATATATATATATATATATATATATATATATATATATACACACACACACACACACACACACACACACACACACACACACACACACACACACACACACACAAAACAAATCAGATTGGCATCACATCAAAATCCAGTTAAAAGTTAGGCCTAGTTATAATATGTTGTATGGTGGTGTTAGTTAGTGGTTACTAGTTAGCCTCGTCACCTTTTGCTGTTTTAATGGAGATATGTGTTCTTTTTTCAGAGTGGAGAGGGTCGTGAGAAGGTTAACCTTTTCAAACATTCAACTGCATTTCTTCTTCAAGCCAGGGAAACCCAACAATTTACTCAGGTATAGTGTATGCCATTGTCTTCTAAAGGAATTGCATTGATAGTAGCATGCATGTAATACATAATCTTAAAATTGTGTAATGAATTAAAAGCTCTTGTGGGAGATGTATTATTTGTTTTATTTATTTGTTTGTGTATCTTCTTCCCCCACCACCACCCCCACCCTCCCCAGAGAGCTGTTAACCAGATGGTGAATGGTGAATAAAGAGAATGGAGTCCAGCAATATCTGCCAGCTTTTCTGGAGCACCTGAAACATCAAATGAGTGACATGATTGATGGACATTCTGGGGAAATTGTTCAACTGAAGAGTGATGCGATGGATTTATTTGACCAGTTTATTGACCCTTTCAGTAACATTTCTACAACCCACTTGAAGGACAAGACAATCAGAGAAGTCTGTTGCAAACAATTGAAGCAGAGCTTATGGTCTTAAAAGAATCCAGCATGTTATCTGAAACATGGATATTTCAGATCCCTAACCCTTAAGAACCATTGCTTTCATTATTTACCATTGCTTAAAAGTTTGGAGCGTCTGCTATTACATCCAAGAAATCTTCACATGATCAAAGAGGGGCCACAGTCATGCACGGATGGATTTATTTATTATTTAATTGATGGAGATGGTACGTGAAATGGGCCCGTCTCTGATGTGAAAAATATCTAATATGTAGAGGGGAGGGGACCTCTTTGGAATAGAGCAAGTTGAACATGTTTTCACACCATGGATAATGCATTATGGAAATTCAAATTACTATATATGCGGCTATTTCTAATGTCATGAGTGGTACACCAGAGTTTGGTCTTGTGAAAACATTTATATTGTATCATTGCATTGTTTTGAATGACAACCTCTCTCTCTACAGTTGGGTAGAATGATCAGTATTTAGCCTATACTGTAGAATAATGGTTCTAAACCTGAGGGTAGGGACCCTCAGGGGTGGGGGTTGGGTGTCCCAGATGGTCCCCAGATGACAGTTTTGTGACAAGTTTACTGGTTAAGACTCTGAAGACCTTTTTAAAATCTAAAAATGAAAAAGTTAAAATGTAAATTAATTGAAAATGACCATTACTGCATCAAAACTAATCAACAAACTATACAAAAAAAGATCAAATAATGAGAAAGATGCAACATTTTTGAAAATAGACAATCTACAAGCTCACAACACCAGCTTGTAGATCTGCTATTTTCACAAAATGTATCTGGAACTGAGTCAAACAAAATGTAATGTCTCAACTCCTACATTCCAAGTGTTTGTCAGGGTGAGGGTGGGTGGGGGGGGGGGGGGGTCCACAGTTCAAATGTGATTATTTTGTGGGATCCACAGCAGTTCCAATGTGATTATTTTGTGGGGTCACAGCCTGAAAAGGTTGAGGACCACATGGGTTAAAAGTTCCTTGCAGGCTCAAGCTATGTTGATGCTGGAAACCTTGTTGATTTTGTGCCATAATACTTTGTGACATTCAATAATAGAAAGTACAACCCAATTAAGTATGATCTCATTGCACGTACTGTAATGTTTGGGGTAGAAACACACCTTTCCAATAAAGATGTTGTTTTTCTTGAAATTAACTAAGTCTATGTCTTGATATGAGATGATTACATCTTTTACAATAACACACCAGCTTAAAAATCAGTGATATGCCAAAATAACCTTGTTTTATCTAAGACATGACTCAATACCAGATGGTTTCATGATTTTATCACTTAGCAAGATATTCAAGTTGCAATGTATGAAAACAAGTCCCTATATCTCACAGAAATTTGACTGGTTAGATGATGTATCTTATACTAAGTGTGATTTGGAATTTTGACTAGAAATAAGCTGGATCAACTTCATAAGATTTTGAGTTTTTGCAGTGTAGGAATCAAGTTACTCTGCTTGTTGCTGATCCGGCCTGGGTCTATACCGGATGCGGAAACGTTTCTTGCATGCATGTGAGTGTTACATAACCGGATACAGTAGGCGGGCTTTAGAACGGAACAGACTGCAGCGATCACACACGGCCAGTGGTGATATTTCTCCAGGCGCGTTTCCTTCCTTCAGGCTGCAAGCACTTGCGCCGTTGCGCGGCGCGCCTCAAACACGCGCACATGCGCGATTGCGCGTGCACGCACGCTGCAGCATCAGCCAAGTGAGGAGGAAGAAAAGTAGTTTAGGCTTGGATGTAAACAACAACAGTAAACTTACTGACAATGACGATCGCCGTGTTTGCATTTCTTCCTCGTTGGATTCCACTCGTCGCGACGCGTTGTAGATCTGCTATTTTCACTCCTTTTTTTTGTTACACCGCTGGGAGTTTGGACGCGACCCTTTCCTGAGAACTGGAATATAATACACCTAGAACTCCTCCTCCCATCAGGCTCCATGGATGCGAGGCGTTGTGTGCTTGCAGATCTGCTATTTTCACCAGTTTTGTTACATACCGATGGAAGTTATATGGACGCGACACGTTGCTTTTCTTCAGACAATGGTCGCCTGATTGAGGACTCCGCCGGGGGGGGGGGATATTTTCTCCTCTCCACTCCCGTAGCAGGGCTTGAAGATCGGTTGGTGGTCGACTGGACCGGCCGACGGCGCTGCATCTTGTCCAGTAGGTGATTGTGTTGTTTGTAACCTCGCCTCACCAGGCTTTCTATACGTGTGTTTGTAGTGGGCTGAGGATCTGTTCCAACTGGGTGTCGGTGCTGGGCCCTGGGTACAAGGATTCACTGCGGGCCCCCCATGAATTTTCTACATAGGGGGATTTAAAAAATAGATATATACAAGCTCACAGCATGGCACCGAGTGTCGCGCTGCAAGCTTGTAGATCTGCTATTTTTCAATAGCAAAAGTATAAAATAATGAAGCCCCTTCCACCTTGGGCCCTAGTAACTCAGACTCGTCCCACTTTTCCCTTGTGACGCTCCTGCTGATCTGATCTTCTGATCTTCGTTGTTGTCTGGCTGCCTGGGACATAATATTTTGTTGTCGAGACTTTGGGGGTTATGATGAAGCTGTGTGTTGTTGGCCAATGAGGCAGGTCATGGCTTTCCAAGTGAACATTTTACTGGATTTTGTTTGATTTGTGCAAAATGGTCTCAGATCCAGCTGCTCCGTTGTCGCTTCTGCCAGCCCCTTCACCAGGCATGTACACACATAGACATCAAAGGGGGCTTGAGCCCCTGCCCCTGAGGGCTGCATTCAATAGAATTGTCCACCAAAAGGCCCCTTTAGAAATGTCAGCCCCTGCCTCTCTAAATATTCTCTGCACATCCCTGCCCCACATCCCTTTACATGCGTGTGGCCAGTGTGCCGCTGATTGCACTCTGCGGGCTGCGCTCTGCCACGCTAAATGCATTCACTGTGGTTTATTGGGAGTTTTATTCATTTCTATTGAGATTTATACGTTATTACACTCTTGTTTTCAAACACACTTACTGTGATGAGTGATATCTTTGGTTCGTTATATGACTGAAAGCTCAAACTTTTTCACGGGCTGCAGAATAATGTAATTAAACATTACATTATATAAAAGCAAATTCTCGGGACTATCGGGCCTGGCGGGGAGCGACATTGGAATTTTCTCGTGACTATCGGGGGAGGCGGCCAATGAGTTAACTGAGAACCAATGTCAATAATATCAACAATCTGTCAATTGCATAGTAATCATGTATTCAAGCTATTCAAAATGGATAGAATCATGATTTATTTTTTAACAAATGTGAAAAAAAAAAAAAAACATTTTTTGAAATCTTTTTTTTTCTTCTTTTTAAAAAAATAATAATTTTGCGGACCCCCTGCAGTACCTCCGCGGACCCCCTAGGGGTCGCGGACCCCCTGTTGAAGACCCCTGGAGTAGAGACATAAATGTGGTAGCCTGGGATCGCTTCCAATTTGGGGCTTTTGATCCGGTCGAGAGCGGATGACGTCCCACGTCATTCTGTATTCAAAACGGACTACAATTTGGCCGGAACAACCGACCGGAATCAGTTTTAACCTGGTTTTGTGCATGCGCTAACTTGGATAAAACTGATTCCGGTCGGTAGTTCCGGCCAAAGTGTAGTCCGTTTTGAATACAAAATGACGTAAGATATCATCCGGTCTAGACCGGATCAGACGACCTGTTTAGTAAACGAATACCAGGCTTTCTCTCAGGAAAGCCTGGTGAGGCGAGGTTAGGCTTAGAGTTAATGAATGGGTTTTTTGTGGGGGGCTGGAATTACCCTCACAAAAAAACATGCAGTAATCCTGGTCTCTATACCGCCTCCCCCTGGCCAACCAGGGTGCACTGATGGAGGGGAAAGGAACTGGTTGGAATAACGTGTTCCTTCTACTCGCTACGTCCAGCCAGGGAAGCTCCCCCGTGTCAGGTGAACAGAAGCGGCTTGGACTCCTCATGCATAGAAGGAAGCATGAGGTCAGTCCGTTGCTCTCCCCAGGTTGGCAGAGGGATATACGTATATCGGACCAGTTACCCATATATGGAGATTCCTACATGATAGTCAACAATGTGATGTCAGAACATGCCCATATATGGGCATTGCCAAATATGGGAATTCCCAGATATGCCCATGATATTGATGACATCGGGACAGGAATCTCCATATGTGGGCATAAAACGGACAAGGACGTAATTAATTTGCAAGTGTGATCTAGTTATGCCCATATATGGGCATGTTCTGACATCACATTGTTGTTTATGGGCATAAACTATATAGGCATAAAAGGGACATCAAGCCAGAGCGTGATGTCAGAGCGGCAAACCCATTCTGTTAAGAGTGGTTCCCCTGATATCACAGTGACATCAGAGCATGATGTCAGAGCGACAAACCCATAGAACCATAGACTGTAAAAACGTTTACTTACTGACTGACTTACTGACTTATTATTGACTGACTGACTGACTGACTGACTGACTGACTGACTGACAGACACAGACGGAGACAAGCTGCAACATTTCTCATGGTATACTGCGACCTTCGGTCGCAACCAGTGCACCGCCGTTATTGTTGTTAAAAGGCTTTGAACTGTTGAAATCTCATCTCTCGCAAGACTTCCTGGTGCACGTCCACCACCATTCCCCTAAAAGAACGGTGTTGTACCTTCACTGTGTATATATTTATATAGGCCTATATATATATATATATATATATATATATGTTACAGTATGTTTAGGTAACTCAGGACGTTCATTGTAAGAGCGCTTGTTTTGTGTTCACCACACACTAATCACCACCAGATGGCGACGACAGCCCATAGACAGCCATTCACTAGTGCAGGCGCTGACGTCACTCGTTTGCGACTCTCTTTCTTTATTTACTAGCCTAGCTGGGCGGTGTTTAGCCATTAGCTTAGCCATTAGCTTACTATGAGCGTTTATCGTGGGCTTGCCCAGGCCTTACGGCCTGGGCATAAATATAACGATTGCATTCACCACGGCTTCGTAACTCGCGCGGCGCTCCGCCGGCCGCGCGGCCCTGGCCCGCTCTTCGCGGCCACTCGCACCTGCGGTGCTCGGGGGCGAAGAGCAGGACCAAGGTCCGCTGGCCTTCGCGCCGCTTGCAATGTCGTGGACAATCAAGTGGCTCCGCCTGGAGGACGTTGTTGTGGGCGACCGCTTGTTCCGCCCCGTGCGGCACCACGAGTGCTCCGTTTCTCGACCGTCCTGTTTCTCTAACAAACCGTGACATATATATATATATATATATATATATATATATATATATATATATATATATATATATCGTCACTGTTGGGCAGAAACCTTGTATCTCCAAGTTTCAAATAATATTTATTTTTTCGTAAAGTAAAGCCCTGCTTCATCATACAAGGCTGTCTTACAAAAGTAGTGAAAACAGCCGATCTACAAGCACACAACGCCTCGCACTTCACTAGTTTAGTTCATTTTTTAAATGATAAATACAAAATGAACGGTTTTGGACATACAAGGTTTCCACGTTTGTTCGCTCATTTTGTTTCCCAAACAGGTCTATGCAGTAAACGAATGGGAAATTCACTCAACTTTTAACACCACAAATCACTTCCTAAGCCATTCAATAAAAGTGGACTCCCTGTCCAGTCCGAGCAGCATATTTCAGACTCCCGGCAGGCAAGTTGTCATGTGATGCCTCCACACAGTGGATGGGCATCCAGGCAGGCTGTCATGTGATGCCTCCACACAGTGGATGGGAATCCAGTCCAATGCAATTACACGCCGGTGGCCTTTGTGACTAACGAAGTGAGACGGCACAAGTCCTGACTCTTTAACTCATTTAGTGCTCCTGAAATTAACAGATTATAAAGTCCACGATGCCACCTTCAGGCTCCCATTCACTCCCGTTATCTTATTTTGAAGGCCAGAAGTCCACAACGTAAACACTTCCGGTCTGACGTCATCGCGTCCTGCGCCGGAACCGATCGTTGTTTACGTGTTGTCATGGCGGATCGGCTCGGAGCTTTTCTCCATGTGCTTTATAAGATAGCATCTGCCTCCATCTTCGCTTCTAAAGTGTAGTTTTGAGATAATGGACATTAAAGATGAGATCCCCCGTCCACCTCAATGTTATGGGATGACTATTTTGTGCTTGTGGAGCCGTGATGATGAGAAATCAGCGACGGATTTCGGCTCCGGACCTCCGGCCATTGTACTCGGTAATATATCCGCCGTTACAGTAATATATTACTTTTCACGAGTATACTCGGGATTGGCACTGCGGGTACTCTGAGTACTTTTCACGAGTCTTCTCGGGATTGGCACTATATGAGTTAAAACCACAATTGAATTATTGTGACAAGCGTTTCCCCAACGGCCGTTTCTATACTACCTCCCCCTAGCCAGCCAGGTAATCCCCAATTCCCCTGGCACGGCAGGGGGAGAGCGGAAACCAGGACTACAGGTTAGGTAGTTGGCACTGGGTGAGAAAATGGGTTGCAAAACCGTGGGATAAAAATTATTAAAAAAAATAATTAATAAATCCATAAATTGTCACTTTAAAAGTGGGCAGATACCTTCTATACTCTTATACTGTGTGTTGGTTTGTTTACTGTTGAGTGAGAAAACAATGTTGCACATTAAGTTGATCATCTGGGGACACCCCAAAATAATTTGGCTGGTATAGGACTACAAATGCAACCCGTGACTACATGGTTCTCATCGTGGTTCTCTAATATTCTCTGTATCGTTCCATTTTTAGCCCAAAAACAGTGCCCCGTTGCAAGCAAAGGGCATTTTGGTATTGCATTGTTTTTGTATTCGTGCAAATCTTTGAGTATATAAAATGATAATAATTATTAGGCATAACAATGCGTTCTCAGTCTAAATGGGTCATGTACAGTGTCATGGTGTGATGAGCAGTAAAGTTGTGTTTGGTTTTCACCTTGAAGGAGATCTCATATTGTTCTCCTCCCCAGATCTCCAGACCCGTGTCATATCCTCCCAGCTCCCAGAACCACTTCCTGTCCACGGCGAAGAGCCCGCCTGCCATGACCGGAGACCTGGAGGAGAGAGAGAGAGAGAGAGAGAGAGAGAGAGAGAGAGAGAGAGAGAGAGAGAGAGAGAGACAGAGACAGAGAGAGAGAGAGAGAGAGAGAGAGATTTAGAACGGTTATTTTATGCTTTAACTATTGAAAAATAGCTATTTTTGACAAATTGTGAAAATTAGAATTTTGTCCCGAGTCAGTGGTGCTCAAACTTTTTCATGTGATGGACCCCCACAATGATATTTATTTGGCCACGGACCCCCATCTCAAAATATTTAGTTCCAGGGACCACCCAGAAGCAAAATTTGAGTTACAAACGTTTGCTTTGAAAATACACGTATTCAAAGATTTGCACACATTTTCACGACTTTTTTCAAAAATAGCAGATCTACAAGCTCACAGCGAGCTTGTATATCTGCTATTTTTCAATAGCTAAAGTATTCAATAATTCTAGGCCTAAATTAAAATCACTTCATATTATCTGCGACCACCATTTCGTTGTTGTCGGGTGGAAACCTTGTATGTCCAAAACTGTTTGTTTTGTATTTATCGTTTTAAAAATGAACTAAACTAGTGAAAATAGCCGATCTACAAGCACACAACGCCTCGCACCGCGATGCGTTGTGTGCTTGTACATTAGCGTTTTCTCACCATCAGTTGATTCACTTCATATCCATACAAGTCAAATCGCTTAGATCAGGGGTCTTCAACAAGGGGTCCGGGACCCCTAGGGGGTCCTCAGAGTTACTACAGGGGGTCCTCCAAATCTTTGAGTGATAGAAACTTCTTTTTTATGTTAACCACTTGAACCCTAGCATCCATATTCTGAGAACTTTAGCCAAAAATAGCCGATCTACAAGCTCACAACGCCTCGCGCTGCGAGGCGTTGTGAGCTTGTAGATCGGCTATTTTTGGCAAAGAGTTTTGGTATAGAGGGGAAAAAGAGCAGACTAAGTACATAGTGAAAGGTCAAGTTTACTAAGTATTGACGGTTCAAGTGGTTAAATATCTGAAAACACAAATTGGCATGAATACAAAATACATTGATGATTGTCAAACGATGAAACTATATGGAATCTATGATAAGGTAGTGGGGCCGTGGGGTCCCTGCTTCATCTCTCTCTCAACTAAGGAGTCCATGGCCTGAAAATGTTGAAGACCCATGGCTTAGATCATTTGTTTATGTTTGGAACACAGTTCTTATATGACGCAATATGAAAAAAGTCTATGGGAATTCAGAATGTGGGGGGAAAAAAAGAACGTGAACAAGGTAGGATAGGTAAATTACGTCAGACTTCACTGCTCTATGGGTAGGGGGGATAAGTGAAATAAATTCATTTGTAGTGGGAGGCAGCAGTCTGACTCGCAAGACTATATAATAACACTGCCTGTGTGTGTGTGTGTGTGTGTGTGTGTGTGTGTGTGTGTGTGTGTGTGTGTGTGTGTGTGTGTGTGTGTGTGTGTGTGTCAACAGGCCAGAACCAATTAAACCAGCAGCAGCAACATACCGAGTCCTGGCTGACAGAGATTGACACACAATAGGCCTCCAGCATAATAGACCCGCACGCACGCACGCACGCACGCACGCACGCACGCACGCACGCACCACACACACACACGCACACACACACACAGACACTACACACGGGCGCGCGCGCACACGCATACACAAACACATTTATTAAAAGGGAACCCGACAGCCAATGATATGGGCCAAGTCTTTTTCTGTCATGTCCAGAAAATAATAATCACTACATTGTGTTAAAACGATCCAAGTTGGCCGGGGCCGCAGGCCTAGCGGTCCAACACAGCGCAGCGTGCAGCCAGACAGTGCATGGCGGGTTTGAGTCTCGTTTCCAACTATCTTTGCTGCGTGTCTCTCCACAAAGCTGATCAACACAGGTGCCCCCCCAGGGCTGTGTCTTGTCATCTTTACTGTACATACTGTACACCAACGAATGTCGAGCCTTAGGTTCCACTCAGACATTCTTCAAGTATGCTGACGACACAGTCCTGGTGGGGTTCCTGAAATCTGATGATGCCTCCCTAGTAGGAGTGGGCGATATCGTTGATACGACACAATGTCTCCACGATATGCCTTTTCAGAGGTATCGTACATATTGTGATACAATTGAGGGAGCCTTGTAAAACATCCTGTTTAATCGTTAATACAGAGATTCATTGCAGAATTCAATTTAAACCTGCATTTTGGTCTAAATCAGTAGTTCTCAAACTTTAAAATGTCAAGGTCTCCACTTAACCAAAATGGATTTGGTTTCATTTGTATACTGTCAGAGTTACATAAGTTCAATTTAGACCTCCCAAAAGGAACCCAGAGAATCTGTTTTTTGTCAAGTACCTTGAGAAATAACCATAAAAACC